>NW_027439806.1:479238-779238 GCF_031893055.1 Leptodactylus fuscus | reverse complement strand
TATAATACTTCCCCCTATGTACAAGAATATAACTACTATAATACTACCTCCTATGTACAAGAATATAACTACTATAATACCGCCCCTATCTACAAGAATATAACTACTATAATACTACTCCCATTTATAAGAATATAACTACTATAATACTACCTCCTATGTACAAGAATATAACTACTATAATACTACTCCTATGTACAAGAATATAACTACTATAATACTACTCCTATGTACAAGAATATAACTACTATAATACTACCTCCTATGTACAAGAATATAACTACTATAATACTATTCCTATGTACAAGAATATAACTACTATAATACTGCTCCTATGTACAAGAATATAACTACTATAATACTACTCCTATGTACAGGAATATAACTACTATAATACTACTCCTATGTACAAGAATATAACTACTATAATACTACTCCTATATACAAGAATATAACTACTATAATACTACTCCTATGTACAAGAATATAACTACTATAATACTACTCCTATGTAAAAGAATATAACTACTATAATACTACTCCTATGTACAAGAATATAACTACTATAATACTACTCCTATGTACAAGAATATAACTACTATAATACTACCTCCTATGTACAAGAATATAACTACTATAATACTACCTCCTATGTACAAGAATATAACTACTATAATACTACTCCTATGTACAAGAATATAACTACTATAATACTGCCGCCTATGTACAAGAATATAACTACTATAATACTGCTCCTATGTACAAGAATATAACTACTATAATACTACTCCTATGTACAAGAATACAACTACTATAATACTACTCCTATGTACAAGAATATAACTACTATAATACTGCTCCTATGTACAAGAATATAACTACTATAATACTACTCCTATGTACAAGAATATTACTACTATAATACTACCCCCTATGTACAAGAATATAACTACTATAATACTACCTCCTATGTACAAGAATATAACTACTATAATACTGCTCCTATATACAGGAATATAACTACTATAATAATGCTCCTATGTACAAGAATATTACTACTATAATACTACCCCCTATGTACAAGAATTTAACTACTATAATACTACCTCCTATGTACAAGAATATAACTACTATAATACTACTCCTATTTACAAGAATATAACTACTATAATACTACTCCTATGTACAAGAATATAACTGCTATAATACTACTCCTATGTACAAGAATACAACTACTATAATACTACCTCCTATGTACAAGAATATAACTACTATAATACTACTCCTATTTACAAGAATATAACTACTATAATAGAACTCCTATGTACAAGAATATAACTACTATAATACTACTCCTATGTACAAGAATACAACTACTATAATACTACCTCCTATGTACAAGAATATAACTACTATAATACTACTCCTATGTACAAGACCATAACTACTATAATACTACTCCTATGTACAAGAATACAACTACTATAATACTACTCCTATGTACAAGAATATAACTACTATAATACTACCTCCTATGTACAAGAATATAACTACTATAATACTGCTTCTATGTACAAGAATATAACTACTATAATACTACTCCTATGTACAAGACTATAACTACTATAATACTACTCCTATGTACAAGAATACAACTACTATAATACTACTCCTATGTACAAGAATACAACTACTATAATACTACCTCCTATGTACAAGAATATAACTACTATAATACTACTCCTATGTACAAGAATATAACTACTATAATACTACTCCTATGTACAAGAATATAACTACTATAATACTACTCCTATGTACAAGAATATAACTACTATAATACTACATCCTATGTACAAGAATATAACTACTATAATAATACTCCTATGTACAAGAATATAACTACTATAATACTACTCCTATGTACAAGAATATAACTACTATAATACTACATCCTATGTACAAGAATATAACTACTATAATACTGCTCCTATGTCCAAGAATAGAACTGCTATAATACTGCTCCTATGTACAAGATTAGAACTACTATAATACTACTCCTATGTACACGAATATAACTACTATAATACTGCCTCCTATGTACAAGAATATAACTACTATAATACTGCTCCTATGTACAAGAATATAACTACTATAATACTACCTCCTATGTACAAGAATATAACTACTATAATACTACTCCTATGTACAAGAATATAACTACTATAATACTACTCCTATGTACAAGAATATAACTACTATAATACTACCTCCTATGTACAAGAATATAACTACTATAATACTACCTCCTATGTACAAGAAAATAACTATTATAATACTACCTATGTACAAGAAAATAACTACTATAATACTACCTCCTATGTACAAGAATATAACTACTATAATACTGCTCCTATGTACAAGAATATAACTACTATAATACTACCTCCTATGTACAAGAAAATAACTACTATAATACTGCTCTTATGTACAAGAATATAACTACTATAATACTACCTCCTATGTACAAGAAAATAACTATTATAATACTACCTATGTACAAGAAAATAACTACTATAATACTACTCCTATGTACAAGAATATAACTACTATAATACTACCTCCTATGTACAAGAATATAACTACTATAATACTACTCCTATGTACAAGAATATAACTACTATAATACTGCTCCTATGTACAAGAATATAACTACTATAATACTACCCCTATGTACAAGAATATAACTACTATAATACTACTCCTATGTACAAGAATATAACTACTATAATACTACCTCCTATGTACAAGAATATAACTACTATAATAATACCTCCTATGTACAAGAAAATAACTATTATAATACTACCTATGTACAAGAAAATAACTACTATAATACTGCTCCTATGTACAAGAATATAACTACTATAATACTGCTCCTATGTACAAGAATATAACTACTATAATACTACCCCTATGTACAAGAATATAACTACTATAATACTACTCCTATGTACAAGAATATAACTACTATAATACTGCTCCTATGTACAAGAATATAACTACTATAATACTACCCCTATGTACAAGAATATAACTACTATAATACTACTCCTATGTACAAGAATATAACTACTATAATACTACCTCCTATGTACAAGAATATAACTACTATAATAATACCTCCTATGTACAAGAAAATAACTATTATAATACTACCTATGTACAAGAAAATAACTACTATAATACTGCTCCTATGTACAAGAATATAACTACTATAATACTGCTCCTATGTACAAGAAAATAACTACTATAATACTGCTCTTATGTACAAGAATATAACTACTATAATACTACTCCTATGTACAAGAATATAACTACTATAACAATACCTCCTATGTAAAGAAAATAACTACTATAATACTGCTCCTATGTACAAGAATATAACTACTATAATACTACCTCCTATGTACAAGAATATAACTACTATAATACTACTGCTATGTACAAGAATATAACTACTATAATACTACCTCCTATGTACAAGACTATAACTACTATAATACTACCTCCTATGTACAAGAATATAACTACTATAATACTACTCCTATGTACAAGAATATAACTACTATAATACTACCTCCTATGTACAAGAATATAACTACTATAATACTACTGCTATGTACAAGAATATAACTACTATAATACTACCTCCTATGTACAAGACTATAACTACTATAATACTACCTCCTATGTACAAGAATATAACTACTATAATACTACTCCTATGTACAAGAATATAACTACTATAATACTACCTCCTATGTACAAGAATATAACTACTATAATACTGCTCCTATGTACAAGAATATAACTACTATATTACTACCTCCTATGTACAAGAATATAACTACTATAATACTACCTCCTATGTACAAGAATATAACTACTATAATACTACTCCTATGTACAAGAATATAACTACTTTAATACTACTCCTATGTACAAGAATATAACTACTATAATACTGCTCCTTTGTACAAGAATATAACTACTATAATACTACTCCTATGTACAAGAATATAACTACTATAATACTACTCCTATGTACAAGAATATAACTACTATAATACAGCTCCTATGTACAAGAATATAACTACTATAATACTACCTCCTATGTACAAGAATATAACTACTATAATACAGCTCCTATGTACAAGAATATAACTACTATAATACTACCTCCTATGTACAAGAATATAACTACTATAATACTACCTCCTATGTACAAGAATATAACTACTATAATACTACTCCTATGTACAAGAATATAACTACTATAATACTACTCCTATGTACAAGAATATAACTACTATAATACTACTCCTATGTACAAGAATATAACTACTATAATACTGCTCCTATGTACAAGAATATAACTACTATAATACTACTCCTATGTACAAGAATATAACTACTATAATACTGCTCCTATGTACAAGAATATAACTACTATAATACTACTCCTATGTACAAGAATATAACTACTATAATACTGCTCCTATGTACAAGAATATAACTAGTATAATACTACTCCTATGTACAAGGATATAACTACTATAATACTACTCCTATGTACAAGGATATAACTACTATAATACTACTCCTATGTACAAGAATATAACTACTATAATACTACCTCCTATGTACAAGAATATAACTACTATAATACTACCTCCTATGTACAAGAATATAACTACTATAATACTACCTCCTATGTACAAGAATATAACTACTATAATACTACTCCTATGTACAAGAATATAACTACTATAATACTGCTCCTATGTACAAGAATATAACTACTATAATACTGCTCATATGTACAAGAATATAACTACTATAATACTACCCCTATGTACAAGAATATAACTACTATAATACTACCTCCTATGTACAAGAATATTACTACTATAATACTACCTCCTATGTACAAGAATATTACTACTATAATACTACTCCTATGTACAAGAATATTACTACTATAATACTACCTCCTATGTACAAGAATATTACTACTATAATACTACTCCTATGTACAAGAATATAACTACTATAATACTACTCCTATGTACAAGAATATAACTACTATAATACTACCTCCTATGTACAAGAATATAACTACTATAATACTACTCTTTTGTACAAGAATATAACTACTATAATACTACTCCTATGTACAAGAATATAACTACTATAATACTACTCCTTTGTACTAGAATATAACTACTATAATACTACTCCTATGTACAAGAATACAACTACTATAATACTACTCCTATGTACAAGAATATAACTACTATAATACTACCTCCTATGTACAAGAATATAACTACTATAATACTGCTCCTATGTACAAGAATATAACTACTATAATACTACTCCTATGTACAAGACTATAACTACTATAATACTACTCCTATGTACAAGAATACAACTACTATAATACTACCTCCTATGTACAAGAATATAACTACTATAATACTACTCCTATGTACAAGAATATAACTACTATAATACTACTCCTATGTACAAGAATATAACTACTATAATACTACTCCTATGTACAAGAATTTAACTACTATAATACTACATCCTATGTACAAGAATATAACTACTATAATACTACTCCTATGTACAAGAATATAACTACTATAATACTACTCCTATGTACAAGAATATAACTACTATAATACTACATCCTATGTACAAGAATATAACTACTATAATACTGCTCCTATGTCCAAGAATAGAACTGCTATAATACTGCTCCTATGTACAAGATTAGAACTACTATAATACTACTCCTATGTACACGAATATAACTACTATAATACTGCTCCTATGTACAAGAATATAACTACTATAATACTACCTCCTATGTACAAGAATATAACTACTATAATACTACTCCTATGTACAAGAATATAACTACTATAATACTACCTCCTATGTACAAGAATATAACTACTATAATACTACTCCTATGTACAAGAATACTGCTCCTATGTACAAGAATATAACTACTATAATACTACCCCTATGTACAAGAATATAACTACTATAATACTACTCCTATGTACAAGAATATAAATACTATAATACTACCTCCTATGTACAAGAATATAACTACTATAATACTACCTCCTATGTACAAGAAAATAACTATTATAATACTACCTATGTACAAGAAAATAACTACTATAATACTACCTCCTATGTACAAGAATATAACTACTATAATACTGCTCCTATGTACAAGAATATAACTACTATAATACTACCTCCTATGTACAAGAAAATAACTACTATAATACTGCTCTTATGTACAAGAATATAACTACTATAATACTGCTCCTATGTACAAGAATATAACTACTATAATACTACCTCCTATGTACAAGAAAATAACTATTATAATACTACCTATGTACAAGAAAATAACTACTATAATACTACTCCTATGTACAAGAATATAACTACTATAATACTGCTCCTATGTACAAGAATATAACTACTATAATACTACCCCTATGTACAAGAATATAACCACTATAATACTACCTCCTATGTACAAGAATATAACTAATATAATAATACCTCCTATGTACAAGAAAATAACTACTATAATACTACTCCTATGTACAAGAATATAACTACTATAATACTACCTCCTATGTACAAGAATATAACTAATATAATAATACCTCCTATGTACAAGAAAATAACTATTATAATACTACCTATGTACAAGAAAATAACTACTATAATACTACCTCCTATGTACAAGAATATAACTACTATAATACTTCCTCCTATGTACAAGAAAATAACTACTATAATACTGCTCTTATGTACTAGAATATAACTACTATAATACTACTCCTATGTACAAGAATATAACTACTATAATACTACTCCTATGTGCAAGAATATAACTACTATAATACTACTCCTATGTACAAGAATATAACTACTATAATACTACTCCTATGTACAAGAATATAACTACTATAATACTACCTCCTATGTACAAGAATATAACTACTATAATACTACCTCCTATGTACAAGAATATAACTACTATAATACTACCTCCTATGTACAAGAATATAACTACTATAATACTACCTCCTATGTACAAGAATATAACTACTATGATACTACTCCTATGTACAAGAATATAACTACTATAATACTACTCCTATGTACAAGAATATAACTACTATAATACTACTCCTATGTACAAGAATATAACTACTATAATACTACTCCTATGTACAAGAATATAACTACTATAATACTACCTCCTATGTACAAGAATATAACTACTATAATACCGCTCCTATGTACAAGAATATAACTACTATAATACCGCCCCTATGTACAAGAATATAACTACTATAATACTACCTCCTATGTACAAGAATATAACTACTATAATACTACCTCCTATGTACAAGAATATAACTACTATAATACTGCTCCTATGTACAAGAATATAACTACTATAATACTACTCCTATGTACAAGAATATAACTACTATAATACTACTCCTATGTACAAGAATATAACTACTATAATACTGCTCCTATGTACAAGAATTTAACTACTATAATACTACCTCCTATGTACAAGAATATAACTACTATAATACTACTCCTATGTACAAGAATATAACTACTATAATACTACCTCCTATGTACAAGAATATAACTACTATAATACTGCTCCTATGTACAAGAATATAACTACTATAATACTACTCCTATGTACAAGAATATAACTACTATAATACTACTCCTATGTACAAGAATATAACTACTATAATACTGCTCCTATGTACAAGAATATAACTACTATAATACTACCTCCTATGTACAAGAATATAACTACTATAATACTGCTCCTATGTACAAGAATATAACTACTATAATACTGCTCCTATGTACAAGACTATAACTACTATAATACTACCTCCTATGTACAAGAATATAACTATTATAATACTACTCCTATGTACAAGAATATAACTACTATAATACTACTCCTATGTACAAGAATATAACTACTATAATACTGCTCCTATGTACAAGAATATAACTACTATAATACTACTCCTATGTACAAGAATATAACTACTATAATACTACTCCTATGTACAAGAATATAACTACTATAATACTACCTCCTATGTACAAGAATATAACTACTATAATACTGCTCCTATGTACAAGAATATAACTACTATAATACTGCTCCTATGTACAAGAATATAACTAGTATAATACTACTCCTATGTACAAGGATATAACTACTATAATACTACTCCTATGTACAAGAATATAACTACTATAATACTACCTCCTATGTACAAGAATATAACTACTATAATACTACTCCAATGTACAAGAATATAACTACTATAATACTGCTCCTATGTACAAGAATATAACTACTATAATACTGCTCATATGTACAAGAATATAACTACTATAATACTACCCCTATGTACAAGAATATAACTACTATAATACTACCTCCTATGTACAAGACTATAACTACTATAATACTACCTCCTATGTACAAGAATATAACTACTATAATACTACCTCCTATGTACAAGAATATAACTACTATAATACTACTCCTATGTACAAGAATATAACTACTATAATACTACCTCCTATGTACAAGAATATAACTACTATAATACTACCTCCTATGTACAAGACTATAACTACTATAATACTACCTCCTATGTACAAGAATATAACTACTATAATACTACCTCCTATGTACAAGAATATAACTACTATAATACTACCTCCTATGTACAAGAATATAACTACTATAATACTACCTCCTATGTACAAGACTATAACTACTATAATACTACCTCCTATGTACAAGAATATAACTACTATAATACTACTCCTATGTACAAGAATATAACTACTATAATACTACCTCCTATGTACAAGAATATAACTACTATAATACTACTCCTATGTACAAGAATATAACTACTATAATACTACTCCTATGTACAAGAATATAACTACTATAATACTACCTCCTATGTACAAGAATGTAACTACTATAATACTACCTCCTATATACAAGAATATAACTACTATAATACTACCTCCTATGTACAAGAATATAACTACTATAATACTACCTCCTATGTACAAGAATATAACTACTATAATACTACCTCCTATGTACAAGACTATAACTACTATAATACTACCTCCTATGTACAAGAATATAACTACTATAATACTACTCCTATGTACAAGAATATAACTACTATAATACTACCTCCTATGTACAAGAATATAACTACTATAATACTACTCCTATGTACAAGAATATAACTACTATAATACTACTCCTATGTACAAGAATATAACTACTATAATACTACCTCCTATGTACAAGAATGTAACTACTATAATACTACCTCCTATATACAAGAATATAACTACTATAATACTACCTCCTATGTACAAGAATATAACTACTATAATACTACTCCTTTGTACAAGAATATAACTACTATAATACTACTCCTATGTACAAGAATATAACTACTATAATACTACTCCTTTGTACTAGAATATAACTACTATAATACTGCTCCTATGTACAAGAATATAACTACTATAATACTGCTCCTATGTACAAGAATATAACTACTATAATACTACCTCCTATGTACAAGAATATAACTACTATAATACTACTCCTATGTACAAGAATATAACTACTATAATACAGCTCCTATGTACAAGAATATAACTACTATAATACTACCTCCTATGTACAAGAATATAACTACTATAATACTACCTCCTATGTACAAGAATATAACTACTTTAATACTACTCCTATGTACAAGAATATAACTACTATAATACTACTCCTATGTACAAGAATATAACTACTATAATACTACTCCTATGTACAAGAATATAACTACTATAATACTACTCCTATGTACAAGAATATAACTACTATAATACTACTCCTATGTACAAGAATATAACTACTATAATACAGCTCCTATGTACAAGAATATAACTACTATTATACTACCTCCTATGTACAAGAATATAACTACTATAATACTACTCCTATGTACAAGAATATAACTACTATAATACTACCTCCTATGTACAAGAATATAACTACTATAATACTACTCCTATGTACAAGAATATAACTACTATAATACTACTCCTATGTACAAGAATATAACTACTATAATACTACTCCTATGTACAAGAATATAACTACTATAATACTGCTCCTATGTACAAGAATATAACTACTATAATACTACCTCCTATGTACAAGAATATAACTACTATAATACTACTCCTATGTACAAGAATATAACTACTATAATACTGCCACCTATGTACGGGAATATAACTACTATAATACTACTCCTATGTACAAGAATATAACTACTATAATACTACTCCTATGTACAAGAATATAACTACTATAATACTGCTCCTATGTACAAGAATATAACTACTATAATACTACCTCCTATGTACAAGAATATAACTACTATAATACTACCTCCTATGTATAAGAATATAACTACTTTAATACTACTCCTATGTACAAGAATATAACTACTATAATACTACTCCTATGTACAAGAATATAACTACTATAATACTACTCCTATGTACAAGAATATAACTACTATAATACTACTCCTATGTACAAGAATATAACTACTATAATACTACTCCTATGTACAAGAATATAACTACTATAATACAGCTCCTATGTACAAGAATATAACTACTATTATACTACCTCCTATGTACAAGAATATAACTACTATAATACTACTCCTATGTACAAGAATATAACTACTATAATACTACTCCTATGTACAAGAATATAACTACTATAATACTACTCCTATGTACAAGAATATAACTACTATAATACTACCTCCTATGTACAAGAATATAACTACTATAATACTGCTCCTATGTACAAGAATATAACTACTATAATACTACTCCTATGTACAAGAATATAACTACTATAATACTGCTCCTATGTACAAGAATATAACTACTATAATACTACTCCTATGTACAAGAATATAACTACTATAATACTACCTCCTATGTACAAGGATATAACTACTATAATACTACTCCTATGTACAAGAATATAACTACTATAATACTACCTCCTATGTACAAGAATATAACTACTATAATACTACCTCCTATGTACAAGAATATAACTACTATAATACTACCTCCTATGTACAAGAATATAACTACTATAATACTACTCCTATGTACAAGAATATAACTACTATAATACTGCTCCTATGTACAAGAATATAACTACTATAATACTGCTCATATGTACAAGAATATAACTACTATAATACTACCCCTATGTACAAGAATATAACTACTATAATACTACCTCCTATGTACAAGACTATAACTACTATAATACTACCTCCTATGTACAAGAATATAACTACTATAATACTACCTCCTATGTACAAGACTATAACTACTATAATACTACCTCCTATGTACAAGAATATAACTACTATAATACTACTCCTATGTACAAGAATATAACTACTATAATACTACCTCCTATGTACAAGAATATAACTACTATAATACTACCTCCTATGTACAAGACTATAACTACTATAATACTACCTCCTATGTACAAGAATATAACTACTATAATACTACTCCTATGTACAAGAATATAACTACTATAATACTACCTCCTATGTACAAGAATATAACTACTATAATACTACTCCTATGTACAAGAATATAACTACTATAATACTACCTCCTATGTACAAGAATATAACTACTATAATACAGCTCCTATGTACAAGAATATAACTACTATAATACTACCTCCTATATACAAGAATATAACTACTATAATACTACCTCCTATGTACAAGAATATAACTACTATAATACTACTCCTTTGTACAAGAATATAACTACTATAATACTACCTCCTATGTACAAGAATATAACTACTATAATACTACTCCTATGTACAAGAATATAACTACTATAATACAGCTCCTATGTACAAGAATATAACTACTATAATACTACCTCCTATGTACAAGAATATAACTACTATAATACTACCTCCTATGTACAAGAATATAACTACTTTAATACTACTCCTATGTACAAGAATATAACTACTATAATACTACTCCTATGTACAAGAATATAACTACTATAATACTACTCCTATGTACAAGAATATAACTACTATAATACTATTCCTATGTACAAGAATATAACTACTATAATACTACTCCTATGTACAAGAATATAACTACTATAATACAGCTCCTATGTACAAGAATATAACTACTATTATACTACCTCCTATGTACAAGAATATAACTACTATAATACTACTCCTATGTACAAGAATATAACTACTATAATACTACTCCTATGTACAAGAATATAACTACTATAATACTACTCCTATGTACAAGAATATAACTACTATAATACTACTCCTATGTACAAGAATATAACTACTATAATACTACTCCTATGTACAAGAATATAACTACTATAATACTACTCCTATGTACAAGAATATAACTACTATAATACTGTCCCCTATGTACAAGAATATAACTACTATAATACTGCTCTTATGTACAAGAATATAACTACTATAACAATACCTCCTATGTACAAGAAAATAACTACTATAATACTGCTCCTATGTACAAGAATATAACTACTATAATACTACCTCCTATGTACATGAATATAACTACTATAATACTACTCCTATGTACAAGAATATAACTACTATAATACTACTCCTATGTACAAGAATATAACTACTATAATACTACTCCTATGTACAAGAATATAACTACTATAATACTGCTCCTATGTACAAGAATATAACTACTATAATACTACCTCCTATGTACAAGAATATAACTACTATAATACTACTCCTATGTACAAGAATATAACTACTATAATACTGCCACCTATGTACGGGAATATAACTACTATAATACTACTCCTATGTACAAGAATATAACTACTATAATACTACTCCTATGTACAAGAATATAACTACTATAATACTGCTCCTATGTACAAGAATATAACTACTATAATACTACCTCCTATGTACAAGAATATAACTACTATAATACTACCTCCTATGTACAAGAATATAACTACTATAATACCGCTCCTATGTACAAGAATATAACTACTATAATACCGCCCCTATGTACAAGAATATAACTACTATAATACTACCTCCTATGTACGAGAATATAACTACTATAATACTGCTCCTATGTACAAGAATATAACTACTATAATACTACCTCCTATGTACAAGAATATAACTACTATAATACTACTCCTATGTACAAGAATATAACTACTATAATACTACTCCTATGTACAAGAATATAACTACTATAATACTACTGCTATGTACAAGAATATAACTACTATAATACTGCTCCTATGTACAAGACTATAACTACTATAATACTACCTCCTATGTACAAGAATATAACTACTATAATACTACTCCTATGTACAAGAATATAACTACTATAATACTACCTCCTATGTACAAGAATATAACTACTATAATATTATTCCTATGTACAAGAATATAACTACTATAATACTACTCCTATGTACAAGAATATAACTACTATAATACTACCTCCTATGTACAAGAATATAACTACTATAATACTACTCCTTTGTTCAAGAATATAACTACTATAATACTACTCCTATGTACAAGAATATAACTACTATAATACTACTCCTTTGTACTAGAATATAACTACTATAATACTGCTCCTATGTACAAGAATATAACTACTATAATACTACCTCCTATGTACAAGAATATAACTACTATAATACTACTCCTATGTACAAGAATATAACTACTATAATACAGCTCCTATGTACAAGAATATAACTACTATAATACTGCTCCTATGTACAAGAATATAACTACTATAATACTACCTCCTATGTACAAGAATATAACTACTATAATACTACTCCTATGTACAAGAATATAACTACTATAATACTACTCCTATGTACAAGAATATTACTACTATAATACTACTCCTATGTACAAGAATATAATTACTATAATACTACTCCTATGTACAAGTATATAACTACTATAATACTGCTCCTATGTACAAGAATATAACTACTATAATACTGCTCCTATGTACAAGAATATAACTACTATAATACTACTGCTATGTACAAGAATATAACTACTATAATTCTACCTCCTATGTACAAGACTATAACTACTATAATACTACCTCCTATGTACAAGAATATAACTACTATAATACTACTCCTATGTACAAGAATATAACTACTATAATACTACCTCCTATGTACAAGAATATAACTACTATAATACTACTCCTATGTACAAGAATATAAATACTATAATACTACCTCCTATGTACAAGAATATAACTACTATAATACTACCTCCTATATACAAGAATATAACTACTATAATACTACCTCCTATGTACAAGAATATAACTACTATAATACTACTCCTATGTACAAGAATATAACTACTATAATACTACTCCTTTGTACTAGAATATAACTACTATAATACTGCTCCTATGTACAAGAATATAACTACTATAATACTGCTCCTATGTACAAGAATATAACTACTATAATACTACCTCCTATGTACAAGAATATAACTACTATAATACTACCTCCTATGTACAAGAATATAACTACTATAATACTACTCCTATGTACAAGAATATAACTACTATAATACTGCTCCTTTGTACAAGAATATAACTACTATAATACTGCTCCTATGTACCAGAATATAACTACTATAATACTACTCCTATGTACAAGAATATAACTACTATAATACTACCTCCTATGTACAAGAATATAACTACTATAATACTACTCCTATGTACAAGAATATAACTACTATAATACTACTCCTATGTACAAGAATATAACTACTATAATACAGCTCCTTTGTACAAGAATATAACTACTATAATACTACCTCCTATGTACAAGAATATAACTACTATAATACTACTCCTATGTACAAGAATATAACTACTATAATACTACTCCTATGTACAAGAATATAACTACTATAATACAGCTCCTTTGTACAAGAATATAACTACTATAATACTACCTCCTATGTACAAGAATATAACTACTATAATACTGCCCCCTATGTACAAGAATATAACTACTATAATACTACTCCTATGTACAAGAATATAACTACTATAATACTACTCCTATGTACAAGAATATAACTACTATAATACTACTCCTATGTACTAGAATATAACTACTATAATACTACTCCTATGTACAAGAATATAACTACTATAATACTACTCCTATGTACAAGAATATAACTACTATAATACTACTCCTATGTACAAGAATATAACTACTATAATACTACTCCTATGTACAAGAATATAACTACTATAATACTACTCCTATGTACAAGAATATAACTACTATAATACTACTCCTATGTACAAGAATATAACTACTATAATACTACTCCTATGTACAAGAATATAACTACTATAATACTACTCCTATGTACAAGAATATAACTACTATAATACTACCTCCTATGTACAAGAATATAACTACTATAATACTACTCCTATGTACAAGAATATAACTACTATAACACTACTCCTATGTACAAGAATATAACTACTATAATACTACTCCTATGTACAAGAATATAACTACTATAATACTACCTCCTATGTACAAGAATATAACTACTATAATACTACTCCTATGTACAAGAATATAACTACTATAATACTGCTCCTATGTACAAGAATATAACTACTATAATACTGCTCCTATGTACAAGAATATAACTACTATAATACTACCTCCTATGTACAAGAATATAACTACTATAATACTACCTCCTATGTACAAGAATATAACTACTATAATACTACTCCTATGTACAAGAATATAACTACTATAACACTACTCCTATGTACAAGAATATAACTACTATAATACTACTCCTATGTACAAGAATATAACTACTATAATACTACTCCTATGTACAAGAATATAACTACTATAATACTACCTCCTATGTACAAGAATATAACTACTATAATACTACCTCCTATGTACAAGAATATAACTACTATAATACTACTCCTATGTACAAGTATATAACTACTATAGGGGGTGGAGTCTGACCGCGTGCTGGAATGGACGTGCCTATGTAGAGCTCCGTGACATCGGCCTATTTTCCGCTTCTCTATTACATTGTGTGGCTACATGATGGTCAAATACGGCAAGGACAGAGGCCCGGAACACCCGGTTGCCCAGAAAGCTAGTAAACAACAAGGGGACATGCACACCTACCTCAAGAAGAAGCCCTCGCTCTCCCCAGAGAAAGCACTCAAAATGGCGCCGGCCTCTTCCTCTCAGAGCTTGGCGGCGGGAACAGAATTGGAAACGGAGTACGCGGCTTCTAATGACATGGAAGAAGGTACAGTGGCGATTGCAAAAACTTTTTTTCACCAGACTCTAACAGAGGCCTTGAGCCCTGTCATGGCACAGCTAGCAGAGATCAGGGGAGTGATGGAGACCCTAGGCCTCAGAGTCACCGGCCTGGAGTCGGCTTACTCGGCTGTGTCGGCACACGCTACTACTGCAGCATCACAATTGGCACTGCACAAGGAGTATATAGATAGATCGTTGATCCTAATTGAAGACCAGGAAAATAGAGGGAGAAGGAGAAATATTCGGATAAAAGGTCTACCAGAATCGTGGGCACCAGGAGATTTGCCTAAAATGGCGTCTCAGCTAGTTACAAGTTTATTGGGGCAAGAGAGAGCAGCGTCGGTCGTGGTGGAACGCATACATAGGGCACTACGACCGAAACCCCAAGCAGGAGATCCCCCCCGGGATGTTATAGGCGGACTACTGTCCTATCTAGACACCTCCGCCATCCTTGCAGCAGCGAGGCAACAGCAGAAAGTGATGGTAGGAGAGGATGAGATCGCCATTTTTCAGGACATAGTCCCCTCTATTTTGGCAAAGAGACGATTGATGAGACCTTTACTAGAACTCCTCCGTGCCAAAGGCATTCAATACGCATGGCTATATCCGTTTGGATTATCAATGTCTTATAATGGCAGGAGATTCATGATATTAACGCCTAGAGATCTTCCAGCTGTGTGGAGAGCCCTAAATGTGGAACCTCTGGATATCCCTTCTTGGATGCCCACTCCAGATCCACCAGATTTTCCTGTCTTACCAGAGGATCTTGGACAAGCGGCGCCGTTGAGACAGAAATCGCCAAAACAAAGAAAATATCTTCAGAAGCAGCGCTCGCTCTTCCCACAATAGAAGCACCTATGGATATATGTTACTTCTGGAACTAATGGGCCACTGTCTCACATAGTAGACGGAAGCCCACATTCGGTATCCTTTACTAATTACCTTTTTTGATGACCTAAGTTGACTTTCTTGCTTTGTTTTCCAACCTTAGTTCATTGGTTAATCGTGAACTGTCTTTGCTAAATTTGAGTTATTATTCTAAATGACCTAGAGTGTAGCTGCACTCTTCATTATTCTGTATATGCTCAATGTTTGCATCTTTATTACGTTGAATGTTATCTCTTGATATTTTTTGGAGAAGCGGTGATAGGCTTGGACCCGATCAGACTGTTAGCTTTATTATTGGCTCCACAGAGACTGACGATACCGCTAGGCTTCAGTTATACTGCACTTTTTTCCCTACAGGGAAGTTGTTTTTACTGATTGTTTAGCTATTCGCAGTACATCATTTGTGATTCCCCCTACCTATTAACTCCGTCTTTTTCCTTTATTCTTCCCCCCTCTTCCTTTCCCTACACCCTTCCCCTAGGATTTGGTAGTGGGACTTCTTGTAGGGATTGAGTGCTTAGTTTAAAGGGTCATAATGTCAGCCGTTAGAGTAACTTCTCTTAATGTCAATGGCATGCTCACACCTCAGAAGAGACACTCAGTATTACAAATTGCGGCCAAACTGAAGTCGCACATTCTGATGCTACAGGAAACACACTGGAAGCAGGAAAAACTCCCTTACTTACCCAAACGTAGCTTCCCTTTGTGGTTTTTCAGTTCGCACCCCACCTCGGCATCAAAGGGGGTTGCAATAGCCATACACCATACGATTCCGTTTATTCCTGACCAGACCCTTACTGATGCAGAGGGTAGATATCTCTTTGTTAGAGGACACATCGCCTCTAGACCCATCACCCTAGCAAACTTTTACGCATCTAACCATTCGCAAACTCCGTGGATTAAATCGGCATTGGCCATATTGGACAAATTCGCTATGGGTGAGATTATATTAGGTGGAGACTTGAACTCTTCATTGAATCCCTTGCTAGATTCCTCCACGGGTCGCAGATTAGGTCGATTCATTGCTCACTACAACAGCTGCGCCTGATAGATGTGTGGCGTCAGATCAATCCCTCGGGAAAAGATTATACACATTTTGCCCCCCAAAATAATTCTCATCAGAGAATCGATGATGTTTTTGCTCCTCCACACTATTATCCCCAGACATCACTGCAGAAATTGGTAACCGCACGATTTCAGACCATGCCCCTGTGACGGTCTCGTTCCTGTTTACAGGTTTAACACCTCGCCAATGGTCCTGGCGGCTGAACGAGCATTTATTAGAAGATAGGGCATTTGTAGAAGACTTAAGTAATAAACTTAAAGAATTTTTCAAAATTAACTCCACTTCGGATGTTACGGTTGGTTCAGTATGGGAAGCCCATAAGGCTTTTGTACGAGGAGTTCTGATAGCTAAAGCCACAGCTGTCAAAAAGCAGAGGAGGAAAGAAATTGAGAGCATCCTTAATCAAATTGCGGCTATTGAAAGGACACATAAGATGCGCAGCCTCAAGAGTCATTTAGAGGATCTCACTTTATTGCGAGAAAAGTTAAATAGAATCTATCACCGTCAGACGACTAAACAGCAGCTATTCTTCAAATATCCTATTAATATTATAAATGTGAAAGTTTGTGAGTTTGGATGTTTGTGAGTTTGTGTGTTTGGATGTTTGTTCCTCAATCACGCAAAACCCGCTCGACCGATTTGGCTGAAATTTTCCACAAACATAGTCCCTACACTCGATTGCGCAATAGGCTACTTTTCGTCACAATAGCGCACATACGTTTGTGCCAGGACCCCCACAAAACCCAAACTCACACCACCATCTCTGCAATCTCACACACTTTGGACCATAGCAAGCCACAAAATTCCTATTGCCCTCTGCAGCCTCGCCCCTAACCCCACACAATCTCATATACATATACTTTACCACTTTCCCCCTCACCTTACCGATACTCCAGAAGGCTCTCTATAACGCTCCGGAGCAGCCATGTTTGCCGACCCCCACCGCTCTGACAATCCGCGACACCGCCCACCCATGTCAATACCCCTAGGCGGTCTAATAAATGCAAAAAAAAAAAAGTTTAAAAAAATAGTAAAAAAAAATATAAAAACAAATAAAAAGGATTAAAAATTCAAATCACCCCCCTTTCCCTAGAACACATATAAAAGTAGTTAAAAACTGTGAAACACATACATGTTAGGTATCCGCGCGTCCTAAATCGCCCGCTCTACAAAGATATACAAATATTTTTCCTGTTCGGTAAACGCCGTAGTGGGAAAAATGGTCAAAAGTGCCAAACCGCCGTTTTTTCACTCTTTTGATTCTGATAAAAATTTGAATAAAAAGTGATCAAAGCAATAACATTTCCTGAAAATGTTAGAACTAAAAAGCACACCCGACCCCGCAAAAAAAGACGCCCTATACATCCCCGTACACGCACGTATAAAAAAGTTACGGCTGTCGGAATATGGCGACTTTTCAAAAAAAAAAAGTTTTAACACAGTTTTGGATTTTTTTAAGGGGTCAAAATGTAAATAAAACCATATAAATTTGGTATCCCTGGAACCGTACCGAAACACAGAATACAGGGGACATGTCATTTTGGTTGCACAGTGAACGCTGTAAAACCAAAGCCCGCAAGAAAGTCGCAGAAATGCATTTTTTTGTCAAATCCCCCCCATTCAGAATTTTTTCCCTGCTTCCCAGTACATTATATAGAATAAATAATGGCGGCATCATGAAGAAAAATTTGTCCCAAGAAAAATTAAGACCTCATATGGCTCTGGGAGCGGAGAAATAAAAAAGTTATGGGGTTTAGAAGGAGGGAAGTCAAAAATGAAAAACCAAAATCAAAAAATGCCATCGACGGGAAAGGGTTAACTTCAAATCCCTCTGTCCCAAAGTCACTATGTAAAGTTTCTCACAACACCGTATATATAGCAACTCAAATACAAAGTAACTGCAACACAAAAGTCTCACGTATTCTCTGAATTACAGCAACAACAAGATACAAAGTTACATTTCATATCCCATACCTTATACACAGTACGAAAACCTTACCTGCGCCTGTATATACCCACTGCTACAATCACCGCAGACCAAGTCGCGGGTACCAACTAGTAAACTATATGCGCACGGTGATAAGGGTGGAAAACTCTTAACGCACCTTATCAAAAAAGCGAAGAAGAAGTCGTACATCACGCAGATTTTGAATCCTTCTGGTGATTCACTGACTGAGTCACCTGCCATAGCAGAAGCATTCAGACAGTATTACGGAGAGTTATATCATCTTAGATCTGGTGAAACAGGGGAAGCCTTGCAGCGAAGAAGTAGCGCCATAAAAGAGTTCCTTCAAGCTCTCAACTTACCTGTCTTAGATGAACAAACGGCAAACACTTTAATAGACCCAATCTCACATGAGGAAATCCGAACCGCACTGGCCACTTTTCCCAAAGGAAAGAGCCCAGGACCCGATGGGCTACCGGTCTCTTATTATAGAAGTTTTAGAGATGCTTTAGTTCCCCATTTTTCCACGCTATGTAACGATTTATTAACTGGAGGGAAATGGGCCCGACAATCACAGGAAGCACACATCTCTATTATTCCAAAAGAGGGGAGGGATAGGAAACAATGTAGTAGTTACCGCCCTATTTCACTTCTAAATGTGGATTTAAAACTCTGGGCAAAGATATTGGCATTGAGACCTTTGATTCCTAACCTGGTAGATAGGGAACAGACCGGTTTTGTGAAAGGTAGAGAGGGACGAGAAAACTCTAGACGCTTGCTACATGCCATCCATCTAGCACGCAAGAAAAACATACCCTTACTACTACTTAGTGTCAACGCTGAAAAAGCGTTCGACCGAGTAGACTGGCGCTTTATGACGCTTACATTACACAGATTTGGCATCCCTGATGGTTTTATATCAGCCATCATGTCTATGTATTCACAACCTCATGCCAAGGTAAAGGTCAACGGTTTATTATCAAATTGTTTTGACATTGCGAACGGGACGCGGCAAGGCTGCCCCCTTTCCTTGACTTTGTTCATTTTGACACTGGAAACTCTGCTCTGTGCTGTGCGGCAATCTCCAGATATACAGTCCTATGAAAAAGTTTGGGCACCCCTATTAATCTTAATCATTTTTAGTTCTAAATATTTTGGTGTTTGCAGCAGCCATGTCAGTTTGATATATCTAATAACTGATGGACACAATAATATTTCAGGATTGAAATGAGGTTTATTGTACTAACAGAAAATGCGCAATATGCATTAAACCAAAATTTGACCGGTGCAAAAGTATGGGCACCTCAACAGAAAAGTGACATTAATATTTAGTACATCCTCCTTTTGCAAAGATAACAGCCTCTAGTCGCTTCCTGTAGCTTTTAATCAGTTCCTGGATCCTGGATGAAGGGATTTTGGACAAACAATTCAAGTTCAGTTAAGTTAGATGATCGCCGAGCATGGACAGCCCGCTTCCAATCATCCCACAGATGTTCAATGATATTCAGGTCTGGGGACTGGGATGGCCATTCCAGAACATTGTAATTGTTCCTCTGCATGAATGCCTGAGGATTTGGAGCTTTGGTGTTTTGGATCATTGTCTTGCTGAAATATCCATCCCCGGCATAACTTCAACTTCGTCACTGATTCTTGAACATTATTCTCAAGAATCTGCTGATACTGAGTGGAATCCATGCGACTCTCAACTTTAACAAGATTCCCGATGCCGGCATTGGCCACACAGCCCCAAAGCATGATGGAACCTCCACCAAATGTTACAGTGGGTAGCATGTGTTTTTCTTGGAATGCTGTTTCTTTTTGGACGCCATGCATAACGCCTTTTTTTATAACCAAACAACTCAATCTTTGTTTCCAAAATGAAGCTGCCTTGTCCAAATGTGCTTTTGCATACCTCAGGCAACTCTATTTGTGGCGTACGTGCAGAAACGGCTTCTTTCTCATCACTCTCCCATACAGCTTCTATTTGTGCAAAGTGCGCTGTATTGTTGACCGATGCACAGTGACACCATCTGCAGCAAGATGATGCTGCAGCTCTTTGGAGGTGGTCTGTGGATTGTCCTTGACTGTTCTCACCATTCTTCTTCTCTGCCTTTCTGATATTTTTCTTGGCCTGCCACTTCTGGGCTTAACAAGAACTGTCCCTGTGCTCTTCCATTTCCTTACTATGTTCCTCACAGTGGAAACTGACAGGTTAAATCTCTGAGACAACGTTTTGTATCCTTCCCCTGAACAACTATGTTGAACAATCTTTGTTTTCAGATCATTTGAGAGCGGGCTGTCCATGTTCGGCGACCATCAAACTTAACTGAACTTGAATTGTTTTGTAGAAAGAAATGGTCCAAAATACCTTCATCCAGGATCCAGGAACTGATTAAAAGCTACAGGAAGCGACTAGAGGCTGTTATCTCTGCAAAAGGAGGATCTACTAAATATTAATGTCACTTTTCTGTTGAGGTGCCCATACTTTTGCACCGGTCAAATTTTGGTTTAATGCATATTGCACATTTTCTGTTAGTACAATAAACCTCATTTCAATCCTGAAATATTACTGTGTCCATCAGTTATTAGATATATCAAACTGAAATGGCTGCTGCAAACACCAAAATATTTAGAACTAAAAATGATTAAGATTAATAGGGGTGCCCAAACTTTTTCATAGGACTGTATGTGGCCTCCCGGTTGGTAAAGGACACCTCCAAGCAGTCGCGTTCGCTGATGACGTATTATTTTTAGTTACGAATCCATCAGATGGTCTTTCTAAATTGACGTCACTCCTTCAAGAGTTTGGTACTCTGGCGGATTATAAGGTTAACTTTACTAAATCGGAGATCCTTAATGTGACAGTCCCTAATGATTTAATTGTCTCACTCAAACGAGATACACCATACAAATGGGCGACCATAGGAATTAAATACCTGGGAATTCAGCTCACGTCCAAGTTAGATGATCTTTATGCTAGTAACTATATACCTCTACAAAAGACCATACTGGACCTGCTTAACTCCTATGATCTCCCTTATGTTTCTTGGTTTGGTAGGAAAAATATCTTACAAACTTATATTATCCCCAAACTCACTTACACTTTTCGAATGCTACCAATACCACTACCAACTCCCTATCTCTCGAAGCTGCACACAATGTTTAGACAGTTCGTATGGAAACATAAGTTCCCAAGATTAGCTCATACTCTACTGCTAAGGAAAAAGACAGATGGAGGCATTCAATTTCCCGACATACATCTTTTGTATAAAGCTAACCTGCTGAGTAATTGGCTAGCGCTAGCAGCACCCGGAAAGACTGTGGTGTGTGGGACTTAGTTAAGGACACGTATGGTCGAGAACTGGATAGGTCCTTATGGCTCCCTGATAGTAAATTCCTCCGGGACACAACCCTTGATTCGCTCCTTCAGGGTCCCTGTTTAGTTTGGAGGGAAATTGTAGCCAAAATGAACTTAGTCTCCTCTAAAGTTATGCCTGCCTCTTTGGCGCCATGTCTTCTAAGCCAAGCTCCCCAACCTTATGACGATTTTTTGGGCAAAATTGGAAGGCCAAAAATTAGGCGATCTGTTCTCTCCGACAGGACCGAACTCCTTAACGGACTTGCAACTTCTCATGCCGAACTATCCTATATCTTTCCTGCATTATGCCCACTTCACGAGTACATTGAACAAGATTTCGAACCACACATTGTTCAGAGACTCGACACCTATTGAAAAGGCCATATTGTCCAAATTCAAAAAATTGAGAGCGTTACCCGCTTGTAAGACATACTTAGAAGCCATGAGACCATGCTCAGTCCCCAGGTTTGTGTTGGCCTGGGAAAGAGAACTTCACACCACATTTTCAGATGAGGATAGAGCCTTTCCCCCTACGCCCAACAGCAGCACAACTGGGGTATTCCTGCCCCTATGAGCTGTTAGGACAGGTGGAATTTTTAATTACCTAACAGCTTTTGACCTCTATAAGAGGCCGGAAGACCTGCTCCTCCCTTGTGTTTTTTTCTGTCCTGTGGGACAGGACAGGTGGTCAGGGGGGGAGCAGGGGTTCTGACCTCCTATAGGGGTCCACTACTCTCCCCCACCGGTACCTGACAGCAGAAGATCTTTTTCTGGACATCCTCTTTTTTCAGCAGAGGTCCCCTTCTCCCGGCGGGGACCCTGCCGGCTCGTGCACGCTCCTGTCCGTCTGGGGCGCCGGGTCGGGGCTTTCCCCTAGGAACGCTAGACCTAGGAACCTTTCTCAGGTTCCTCCGGTCCGCCGTCTAACAGGGTCCGCCGCACATGCGCAGTGCGCGGGTCTCGCGGCGGACGGGAAGAGAACAACCCCTAGACACGAGCATTGCACGGTAGTTCGGGAGGGGGGTCCCCCGGTCCTGGGGACCATACCTGGGTCAGATCCCCCTCCCCCTGTCTTCTCCCCTCCCCTTTTTTTCATGAGATTCTGGCTCCGTTGTAGCCCCTACCCCTTGGGCGGGGCTCCGGGCAAAACCCCGCCCCCTGGCCTATTTAAGTCCCCTTAGAGCTTCAGTTAGTGCTTGTCGCTCCGGTTGCAAGCACATCAGTTGGTGAAGCTCCCTGGTCAATTTCTGTGCTGGAGAACTGTCTTCATTGACTAAGGTTTGGTGGACATGGCCGGGGGGGGGGGGGGTTTGGAGAGTTGCATCTCTGAGTGCAGTAAGTAGCTAGTGTATCCTTTTTATTCCTCCTCAGAATGTCTTCTTCTTCCTCCACTGTTCCGCCTAGAAGGAAGGCTACTTCCAAAAGGAAGCATCTGGCGTGCGCTTCTTGTAGAGTGCCGCTGCCTGATGACTCCCAATATCGCTTCTGTCAGGGGTGCAGGGCCCCCTCTGTTGAAACAACTCCCATGCGAGAGATGGTGTCCTGGGTGAAGGGGTACGTCCAGGACTCCATGAAAAAAAAAGAAGCCGTCTCCCTGGCCAAGAGGCCACGGCTGGATTGCGAATTGTCCCTGCCGCCTCTGGAAAAGCTGCGCCTCAGGGATGTGGAGTCGTCTTCTAGTACGGAGGAGGAGAAGGAGATTTTTCCCCTGGACAAAATGTCCAGAGTATTCAAGACCCTAAGAATCAGAGACCGGGAAGGCGGAGAAGGCTCTAGCCGTAGGTCTCGTACCTTCAGGCCCTCTTCGGAGATGCTCCTCCTGATGGAGGGCGAATGGAGGCACCCGGAGAGATCCTTTGCACCATCCACACGCTTCAAGGCACTTTTTCCCGTCTCTGAGAGTCAACTAAAGGCGTGGGGTCCCCCGCCAAAGGTGGACGTCGCCGTGGCCAAGTTATCAAGGCGCTCCATCCTTCCATCAGAGGACGGCTCGGGCCTCAGGGACCTCATGGATCGCCGAGTCGAAGGATCTTTGAGGCGTGTATATTCGTCCGCCTCTGCCCAGGCCTCTTTGGGCATGGTCACGAATGAGGTAGCAACTGGCTTACGCGCAGAACTGTCATCCCTGGCCAAGGACATCGATTCCGGCATGGATCGTGATGATCTCCTCACGGCAGTGTCCGACATCACGCTGTTGGTGGATCACCTGACAGAAGCTACCCATTTTCAGACCCGTCTGGCGGCTAGATCCATGGCACTGGCTACTGTGGCTCGCCGACCCCTATGGCTGAAGCCCTGGAAGGCTGACCTTACTTCCAAAAATAGCCTCTGTGGTCTCCCCTTTGAGCCCGGACGGCTGTTCGGAAGGGAGCTCGACCACATCATGGAAGGCTGGGCCGACTCTAAGAGCAAGAACCTGCCACAGCCCCTTGAAGGTCGGAGTACCTCCTTTCGAGGAAGAGGCACTCGAAGAGGCACCAGAGGCCAGCGGCGATCCGGGAAAGGAAGAGGTCGGGGCTCATCTCGTGGCCGTAAGAATGCCCCCTTCTAATTCCCTCTCAGTACACCCCCCCCCTTCCTACTCCCCCCCCTCCCCTGGGGTGGGCGGTCGTCTTTCCCACTATGTGGAGGCCTGGCGGCAGAATATTCGGGACCCCTGGGTCATCCAGATGATCCAGGAAGGTTATAAAATTCATTTTGTTTCCCAGCCGCCAGAGAAGATGGTAAGAACCCGCCCTCTTCAGGGCCCCAAACAACTTCATCTGGAGAGATTGATTCAGGAGTACGTGGACAAGGCCACGCTAGAGATGGTTCCTCGCGCAGAACAAGGCACAGGCGTCTACTCTCCAGTCTTCTTGGTCCCCAAGCCATCAGGCGAGTGGCGTATGATCATCGATCTCAGGTATCTGAATAACTTCATCCGCAGGCTGCGGTTTCGCATGGAAACCATAAGGTCAGTACTACCTTTCATGCACCCTGGAGATCACTTCGTCACTCTGGACCTGAAGGACGCCTACCTCCACGTACCCATCTTTCTGGCACACCGAAAGTTCCTAAGGATTGCCGTAGACATACAGGGGAAAGAGGCGCACTTCCAGTTCGCAGCCCTCCCGTTCGGCATATCCTCCGCCCCCCACATCTTCACAAAGGTCATAGCTCCGGTCGCTGCCGCCCTGCGCCTTCAAGGCATATTCATAGTCCCGTACCTGGACGACTGGCTTCTCAAGGCTCATTCAAAGGAGGTTCTTACCACGCAGGTGCACGCTGGGGTGGCTGGTAAACTGGCAGGAGTCAGTAATGGTGCCATCAACACGAGTTCAGTTCCTGGGACTTATTCTAGACTCTCTCAGCATGACGGTCTCTCTACCCTCTCCTCGCAAAAGGAAGATTGCTCGGGCGGCACATCATTTGTCTTCTACACGGAAGGTCACCATCAGGACGGCGATGAAGGTCCTCGGATTGATGTCCGCTGCCCTAGATGCAGTTCCTTGGGCCCTATGGCATATGCGCCCTCTACAGAACGAGATCTTGAGAGTCTGGAATCACAGTCCTTCAGGTTTACAGAAGCCAATCCAGTTAACCATCAGCACCCGGCAAACCTTGCCCTGGTGGACCCATCTGCGAGATGGGAAGTCCTCGGTCCAGCCCGCCTGGACCCTGTTGACTACAGATGCCTCCCTCACAGGCTGGTGAGCTCATCTGGGGGAGACCCCGCTTCAAGGTACATGGAATCAGCGGGAGAGGACGCACTTATCCAACTGGCGCGAGCTTACTGCAGTTCATCGAGCCCTTCTGTCATTTGCACCACTTCTACGAGGGAAAGCGGTCAAAGTAAGGTCGGACAATCTGACGACAGTCCACTATATCAACAAGCAGGGAGGAACCAGGTCCCCCTCACTCCTGCAAGTCACAAACCTGATCTTCTCCTGGGCAGAACGAAACCTCTCCCAGCTGGCCGCGGTACATATCCAGGGCCACCTGAACATCCTAGCAGATCAACTCAGCAGAGGCCGGCCGACCGCAGGCGAATGGTCCCTGAACCAGGACATCTTCCACTACCTGACCAGGAGGTGGGGTCTCCCCGAGGTGGATCTGATGGCCACCCAACACAATGCCAAAGTAGAAAGGTTTTGCTCCCTGTACCGGGAAGACAACCCTTTGGCGGTGGATGCCCTGTCAATACCATGGAGGTTCGAACTGGCATACGTGTTCCCTCCCATCCCGATGATACCGAAGGTATTGGCGAAACTCAGGCAGGACCAGACTTCGGCAATAGTGATCATGCCGTTCTGGCCAAAAAGGGCATGGTTCGCCGACCTTATCCTTATGAGTCGGGGGAACTACTGGAGGCTTCCACCAGTCAGGAACCTGGTGTCACTGAACAGTCGGCCGTGCCTGGGCCTAGACAAATTCAACCTCACTGCCTGGAGGCTAACCGCGCCATACGCGCAGACAGAGGATTGTCCCAGGGAGTGCTAAGTACCTTAGCCCATTCAAGAGCAGAGGCAACCAATCAGAGCTACCAAAGGATCGCCATGATATTCCGAGATTGGTGTACAGGCAGCCACCGCGATCCAGACAGAGATGCAGTCCTAGAGTTCTTACAGAACGGCTTGGAGAGAGGACTAGCACCTGCCACCCTCAAGGTTCAAATGTCAGCTCTATCTGCTCTCCTGGAGACACGGTTATCACAAGATCCTCTCGTCAAACAGTTCCTGAGGGGGGCTGCCAGGCTCCGCCCCCAGGTACGGCCCCCTGTCCCCAGGTGGGACCTGGCCGGGGTTCTACAAGGGCTATGTGCGCCCCCCTTCGAACCATTATCTGAAGTGGACTGGAAGTACCTGTCATTTAAAGTGACCTTTCTGTTGGCAATAACCTCCGCCAAGAGGGTTGGTAAATTGCAGGCCCTAGCAGCCTCCGAACCTTTCATAACTTTCTTTCCTGACAGAGTACAGCTAAGGTTCGTCCCAGGATTCTTGCCGAAGGTACCCACACTTCAGAACACCAACCAAGTGATCACCCTACCGGGCTTCTTTCCCTCCCCTGCCACTGAGAAGGAGGAGAAGCTACACACACTGGATCTGGTAAGAGCACCACGTATCTACCTGGATCGTACAGCACCGTTCCGAAGATCAGAGAATCTTCTGGTTAATGTGTTTGGCCACAATAGAGGCGCTAAAGCATCAAAGGTAACCCTGTCTAGATGGGTCAGAGAGGCCATTAACTGTTCCCTTCGGGCCCAAGAGCTTCCTGTTCCAGAATTCCTACGAGCCCATGCCACCCGAGCAGTGGCGACATCATGGGCAGAGACACGGTTCCTCTCTCTAGAGCAGATATGTGCTGCAGCCTCTTGGAGCTCACAGCTGACTTTTGCCAAACACTACAGATTGGACTGGCGTACGGCCGATGCTACAGCATTTGGGCACTCCGTCTTGGCTTCAGCCTGCCAGGAGGTCCCGCCCTAGGGGAGATAATACTTGCTAAATCCCCAGTTGTGCTGCTGTTGGGCGTAGGGGGAAAGAAAGATTATGAATGATAATCTGTTTTCCCTTAGCCCAAACAGCAGCACAAGGCTCCCTCCCTAAGAGGTGCTATTGTACAGATTTTGTGTATGTGTGTGTATCTCTTGGCATAGATTGCTCTGTATATCATACTTGTTACTAACACAAGGGAGGAGCAGGTCTTCCGGCCTCTTATAGAGGTCAAAAGCTGTTAGGTAATTAAAAATTCCACCTGTCCTAACAGCTCATAGGGGCAGGAATACCCCAGTTGTGCTGCTGTTTGGGCTAAGGGAAAACAGATTATCATTCATAATCTTTCTTTATATTGAGTCACTCCCATGGCTTCACAACTTGTACGAGACTGCAGGAGATGCATTATAAAGTACTAAGTAGATGGTATAGGACCCCTGAGTGGCTGCACAGGCATGGACTTGCTGACTCTGATTTATGCTGGCGCTGCGGGAAAGATGTTGGTTCTTACACGCACATTTGGTGGACATGCCCTTTAATTCAAACTTACTGGTCTCAGTTACAAGATATTATTCAAGAAGTCACTCAGCAGACTCTCATCTTAAATCCAGCAGTGGTGTGTCTTTCTACCCCTTCAGCAGATTACAAACCCTCCAAGAAAAACCTTGCTACGCATTTGATAGAGATAGCGAAATCCTTCATCCCCCTACATTGGTTGCAACAAGTGGCGCCCTCTATTCCACCCTTCCTCAATAAAGTAGATCAAATAGTAAGATTTGAGGAGCTTTCAAGCTGGGCAAATTTCTCACATGATAAGTTTTTGAAAATCTGGTCCCCTTGGCTTGCCTACAGAAAAACTAAAATTGCTGCGGATGGTTAGGTTTTATTTTTATTTCTTTTACTTCTTATTATCTATTTAATCTTTTCAAGTGTTGCTGTCTCACAAATGACTTGAAATGTAACCGATTGCTCTGTTCTGTTCTTCCTGACTACCATCCCCCCCCTTATACTTACCTCTCCTCCCCCCCCCCCCATTCCTCTACCCCACCTGTTGTTGAAAATTTATATTCGACTAGTTATACGTATTAAAAATTAGTATCAGTCTACCACGTTAATATTTCTCACCTTCACCGGACACTAACTGTGGAATACTACATTAATAGTTATGGAGAAAAGAAATTGTGTTGATGCGATTTACTGTACTAGCTGCTCTGTGGAGATGTGAATTCTATCTTATTTTTCCTCATTTTGCAATAACACTGTTTGTATTGTATTATAAAAATTGAAAACTCAATAAAAAAACTATGATTTACAAAAAAAAAGAATATAACTACTATAATACTACTCCTATGTACAAGAATACAACTACTATAATACTACTCCTATGTACAAGAATATAACTACTATAATACTACTCCTATGTACAAGAATATAACTACTATAATACTACTCCTATGTACAAGAATATAACTACTATAATACTACCTCCTATGTACAAGAATATAACTACTATAATACTACTCCTATGTACAAGAATATAACTATTATAATACTACCTCCTATGTACAAGAATATAACTACTATAATACTACCTCCTATGTACAAGAATATAACTACTATAATACTACCTCCTATGTACAAGAATATAACTACTATAATACTACTCCTATGTACAAGAATACAACTACTATAATACTACTCCTATGTACAAGAATATAACTACTATAATACTACTCCTATATACAAGAATATAACTACTATAATACTACTCCTATGTACAAGAATATAACTACTATAATACTGCTCCTATGTACAAGAATATAACTACTATAATACTACTCCTATGTACAAGAATATAACTACTATAATACTACCTCCTATGTACAAGAATATAACTACTATAATACTACTCCTATGTACAAGAATACAACTACTATAATACTACTCCTATGTACAAGAATATAACTACTATAATACTACCTCCTATGTACAAGAATATATCTACTATAATACTGCTCCTATGTCCAAGAATATAACTACTATAATACTGCTCCTATGTACAAGAATATAACTACTATAATACTACTCCTATGTACAAGAATATAACTACTATAATACTACTCCTATGTACAGGAATATAACTACTATAATACTGCCTTTTATGTACAAGAATATAACTACTATAATACTACCTCCTATGTACAAGAATATAACTACTATAATACTACTCCTATGTACAAGAATATAACTACTATAATACTGCTCCTATGTACATATGTATATAAGTATTATAATAGCGCCTCCTAGCTGTGGGATTGGCAGATCTCCTGATATCTGCAGTAGATTTCGGTGAGGTTACCCCGGGTTTTGTATCTCTCCCACCACCCCTGGACCTTTTATTCCTCTCCAGGGACAGAACTTTCCGCCTCTTTATACTTCGGTTGGACATCCCATAGTTTCCTATGAGCAGCAGAGTAGATGGGATGTCGGTATTATGGGTGACATGAAGATAGAAGTGAAAGTGAGTGCAGTAAAGGAAGAGACAGTTTCCAGGAGAAGTCATCATGGTGGCCGGACATGCAGCAGGTGCCCTGAGGACATCTCTGGAGTAGGGGACACGGAGGGACAACCCGAGGCAGTACAATGTGGTCACAGTATGGCGTGAACAGGCCACAGAGGAGATGGTGGAGAGATTGAGGCCGGTGGAAACTCAGTAATGACTGATCCAAGCTCAGATGGTGGAGCCATTAACCCTGCAAGGGCAAAGATGGAGACAGGCAAAAGCAAACAGCCCAAGAGGCCAGGTGAGGAGAGCGCACGAGTACCTGAGCTGCAGATGGTGGAGGAGATCCCGGGACTATGAGGAGACTTCACAAACAAACGCTGCACATACAAATCCACTAATTTGTATAACCAAATATCTGCACAACCTGAGAGCGGGACCTTGTATGACCCAGTGAGTGCAGAGCGGGCAGGTGTGGTGGACGAGATGGACGGTGTCCTGGAAGGGTCTGGCCAAGTCCTATAGGATCCAGGAGGGATTTACAAATGAGACAGACAGAACTTTCCATGTCCGGACTCTCTGACGACCACCATAGTGCAGCAGTGAGCCGTATTTCCCCAGACACAGAGCAGACCCTCGCCCTCATAAGCATCGGGACGCCAAGGAGGACCTGCTAGATAAGAGGTTTGTGGTGAGGGAGCGATGTATTGGGATAAATATAACAGTCCATGGAGTCTCATCTTCCTCTTCGTTGGTGACTGCTATATGGGGAGGTGGGGTGGGGTGGGGTGGGTGTATTGGGATAAATATAACAGTCCATGGAGTCTCATCTTCCTCTTCGTTGGTGACCGCTATATGGGGAGGTGGGGGTGGGGCGGGTGTATTGGGATAAATATAACAGTCCATGGAGTCTCATCTTCCTCTTGTTTGGTGACAGCTGGACACGTATTGGGCAGCGATCTCCACAGTGGCCTCTTCTTCTCCCAGTAGGATGTAGAGTTTCCTCTTCTCCCAGTCTGGGATGTGGGCAGAGAGTCTTTGGTAGTAGACGGCCCTCACAGCTGAGTATTTGGTGCAGTGTAGCAGGAAGTGGGTCTCATCTTCTAGGGCCCCCTGGTCACAGTGCTGGCACAGTCTGTTCTCCCGTGGCTTGTACGTCTGCCTGTATCGCCCCGTCTCTATCTCTAGGTTGTGGGCGCTCAGTCTGTACCGGCTCAGGGTCTGTCTGTGCTTGGGGTGGCGTATTCTCTCCAGGTAGGTGGCCATGGTGTAGTCCCTTTGTAGGGATTGGTACACATTGGTGAGTTTCTTGGAGTTATTTATTTCGTTTCTCCATTCTTCAATGTACCGCTCTCTGTTTGCCTCTGTGGTCGCCTTTATTTCGGCCTTGGTTATCATCTGTTGGTGTTTTTGGTTTGGTGGTTGGCTGCTGTTTGGTTGGTGAGTGTCTGGTTTGCTCAGGTGGCTTAGCCATGCTTGGTGGTGGTAGGAGTCGCTCCCCTGGATGTGTGCCTGGAAAGCTAGCGCCCTCTTCTGTATGGTGAGCCATAGGGGGAGTCTGCCTAGCTCTGCCCTGCAGGCCATGTTGGAGGTGTTGCAATGGACATGGAGCAGGTATTTGCAGAACTCCAGGGGCGAAAGTCTCATTTTGGCTGGTCTGGGTAGGTGGCTGGGCCCAAACCTATGATGTCAGCTGTAAGCTCATGGCTAGTCTGGACAGGTTCTGGGCGAGTTACCCCCGGCTCAGCGACACGGAGGATTGGAGTAAATTCACCTTTATCCCTATCTCCAGTCCAGATACCGTCACTGGCAATATCATCTTCTGGAACGAATCTGTCCCCCCCCCAGGATATTGTGGTGTGACCCAGGAGACGTTGCGACCTGATGAGTCACTTAGTGCAGGGACCCCCTAGCAGAGGTCACCCTGACAGGGCAGGTACACGGGTTACAGATACAGTAAACCCCTAGGACCTGACCTTCATGTATCTTATATACAGGTGGCTCTTGGTGCTGGCAGACGGCAGAGGCAACTTTTTGTTTTTGCAATTTTTTGCAGGTACAGCCCGCGCCCCTGTAACCTGCTTGTCTTGTTCATATTGTGTGGCAGTGCTGACTAACCTGTTAGATTATTGCATTGTCCATTTTGTTTTGTGCACCCCGCCCATTTGTCCAAGTCTGATGTTAATTAGAGCCAGGGGTGTAACAATCAAGGGGTACAGGGCCTGCGGGCAGCTGGATATGGCTGGGACCCCCCAGGCCACCATGATAATGGTTGGGAGTATCCTCACTATACATATTGTTAATGGAATATTGCTGCCCCAAGAGGGTGACTAAAAATAAGACATCCTTATACTCACCTCTCCTGGGCTCATAACAGTCCTCAGCATCCTCTCGGGGGCTCTTCCAGTCCAGCATGACCAGTGAGGACCAATCAAAGGCCCCATCAGTGATGTCTGGAGCGCAACACCTCAGTCACAGACAGAAGAGGACCAAAGAAGATACTGAAGAGAGTCGGACAGTGCGAGGACCCCGGGAGAGGTGAGTATAAGTGTTTATTTTTCATAACTTCTCCTGGGCCTCTACTTGTTATACTGAGGAGACCCCCGAATATAATAATAGCAACAAATCAGAGGGCAAATATTAGAATAATATCATATAATATAAAAATAATAATCCTACAAGGGATAGACCCACCGCCATCGCGCCATGTGCACCGCCTGCTAAACAGGGAGGGAGCCTGCAGGCGGGGCACATGGGGCGATGGGGGTGGATTATTATTTTTAGGTCTTTTCTATAATGCCCTATATTATGATATACGTTGTCTCTGCTGTATGACCGCTCTCTATATACCGTCACATGTTCTATTTATATATAGTGATCACAGACCACGTGGTAACTTGTATCAGTATAATGGATTCCTATGTGTCACAGGTGGCTATTGTTCATATACAGTGGCACAATGATTGCGGGAGCGCGACCACGACTGGGCACGGTGGGGTACGGGGCTGCGGCCAGCTAGAGATTGTCTGGGGCCCCGGACCACTATGATAGCAGTCTGAGAGAGCCTGGATTCCCAACCACTCTATATACTGTAAATGATAAGGGGCCCCGGCTTTCCAATAGATATTAGCCCAGTGGAGGTGACTGAAAGTAATACTTATACTCACCTCTCCTGGGCTCAGCCTCCTCTCTATCATGTGTCGGAGGCCTGTGATTAGGCCCCAGCAGTCACATGGGGTGAAGCAGTAAATGATGTCAGTGCGCCCCCACGTGGCCACTGAAGACCAATCACAGGCCTCAGCAGAGACGTAGGGAAGATGGCCGAAGATGCTGAAGACGTCCAGAGCCAGGATGCCCAGGAAAGGTGAGGCAAGATGAGTATTAGTGTTTGTTCTTCCCTGGGCCTCCAATATTATATATATATATATATATATATATATATATATATATATATATATATATATATATATATACACACTTGGGGGTCTGAGGAGCTGAGGGGGGCTATTGGGAGCATATAATACTGTGTAGGGGCCACTGTGGAGCATATAGTACTGTATGGGTGTCACTGTGGAGCATATAATACTGTGTGGGGATCACTGTGGAGCATATAATACTGTGTGGGGATCACTGTGGAGCATATAATACTGTGTGGGGGCTACCTCTGGGCATATAATACTGTATTGGAGTCACTGTGGAGCATATAGTACTGTATGAGTGTCACTGTGGAGCATATAATACTGTGTGGGGATCACTGTGGAGCATATAATACTGTGTGGGGTTACTGTGGAGCATATAGTACTGTACGAGTGTCACTGTGGAGCATATAATACTGTGTGGGGGCTTCTGTGGAGCGTATAGTACTGTGTGGGGACCATCACTGGGCATATAATACTGTTTGGGGTTCACTCTGGAGTATATAGTACTGTATGGGGACTACCTCTGGGCATATAATACTGTATGGGAGTCACTGTGGAGCATATAGTACTGTGTGGGTGCCACTGTGGAGCGTATAGTACTGTATAGGAGTCACTGTGGAGCATATAGTACTGTGTGGGGTCACTGTGGAGCATATAATACTGTGTGGGGTCACTATGGAGCGTATAGTATTGTGTGGGGTCACTGTGGAGCATATAGTACTGTGTGTGGGGTCACTGTGGAGCGTATAGTACTGTGTGGGGACCACCGCTGGGCATATAATACTGTGTGTGAGCCACTGTGCACTGTGTAGCATATTGTGTGGGGCCCCTTCACTATTCACCACACGCCATCTGTTTTATAGCAGTTGTGCACTATTATTACAGGATGTAATAACATTGTTTGGTTATCATAAAACTGATACTGTGTAATGTTAATAGGGTATGAGTCACAGCGCTCACAAAAGCACCACAGTAACTTCAAAGAATTAATCAGCAGGGGCCCCAGGTGTTGGACCCCCCCCCAATCTTTATATCTCTTAGACTGTCAGGACCCCACAGATCAGCTGTTTCCCAAAGCTTGCCGCTCCCAGTGTTGTACTTACATGCCGGGCACTGCTCGCTCCTCATATACTGTACTACAGTTGAATCCCTTTCAAGTATTTGAGATATTGCTACAGCACCCGTAACCCTCACTGGCAAAAATTTGCTGTAGGGAGGGGATAGGAGGCCCCAGACAAAAGTTTTTACCCGGACACACAAGTTGATATAGCTTGCAGGGTTGCATTGGCAGGGTCAGCCCCATAGATTATAGCCCCCACACAGTGTGCACATACAGACCTGAATACACCTCACTACCTACTACAATCTTTTCCTGACATTTTCTAGATTCCAATTTCTGGTTTCTTTTAATTGTTTCTAACCCCTTCCCAATATCCACCATAGCCTCCGTGTCTCTGCTGTTTTATACAGCAGAGACCCGCCACTAATGCCCGTGATTGGTGATCGTATTGATCGCGGGCATTAACCTCTCTGACGCCTCAGTCAAAGCTGACCTAGGTGCCATCTTACCAGCAGTGTGTGCGCCGCCAATTTGCTGGGGGTCGCCGGCACCCGGAGCAATCTGAGGAGTCAGCGTCCTGTAGTGACAACCTTGTGAAGGCCCCCAGGCCTGTCTTACAGTATGTTCTATTGCAGGTTACTATGTACTCTATGTAGCCTGCAATAGAACTGATTTGAATTAGTGATCAGACCCCCTGGGGTTCAAGACACCCCCTAGGGAGTCTAATAAATACAAAAAAAAAATTTTTTTTTGAAAAGTAAAAAAAAAATATTAAAAAATAGTACAATGGGAGAACTGAGAAGTAACCCGGCCCCGCAAAAAAAGATGCCCCATACACCCCCGTACACGGAAGCATAAAAAAGTTATGGGAGTCAGAATATGGCGACTTATAGAAAAAAAAACATGTTAATACAGTTTGGGATTTTTGTTAAGGGGTTAAAATGTAAATAAAACCATAGAAATGTGGTATCCTGGGAATCGTACCGAAACATAGAATATAGGTGACGTATAGAATGCATACCTCCCAAACGTCCCGATTTCCGCGGAACATTCACGATGTCGGTGACGTGTGTCCCGCGGTCCCGGTTGGAGGGAGGTATGTCCCGATTTCAACTCAGATCTGCATCCGGAGGACACAGACACTCCAGCTAGTGGCTGTGTAGACGCAATGTGATGACATCGCATGGCGCCTACAACAGTATTAGTGAGACTGCGGAGAGAGCGGCGGGGGAGCAAGGAAAAGGTGAGTTTAATGTATGTACACATTGAGGTGGAACAGGAAACTGGGGGCAGATGAAGGAGAGGACGGCATGACACTGGGGGCAGAGATGGTCTGGAGCAGTGAAGGGGTTGAGGATTAGGCCCCTGGTGGTCTGGAGCAGTGAAGGGGTTGAGGATTAGGCCCCTGGTGGTCTGGAGCAGTGAAGGGGTTGAGGATTAGGCCCCTGGTGATCTGGAGCAGTGAAGGGGTTGAGGATTAGGCCCCTGGTGATCTGGAGCAGTGAAGGGGTTGAGGATTAGGCCCCTGGTGATCTGGAGCAGTGAAGGGGTTGAGGATTAGGCCCCTGGTGATCTGGAGCAGTGAAGGGGTTGAGGATTAGGCCCCTGGTGATCTGGAGCAGTGAAGGGGTTGAGGATTAGGCCCCTGGTGATCTGGAGCAGTGAAGGGGTTGAGGATTAGGCCCCTGGTGATCTGGAGCAGTGAAGGGGTTGAGGATTAGGCCCCTGGTGATCTGGAGCAGTGAAGGGGTTGAGGATTAGGCCCCTGGTGATCTGGAGCAGTGAAGGGGTTGAGGATTAGGCCCCTGGTGATCTGGAGCAGTGAAGGGGTTGAGGATTAGGCCCCTGGTGATCTGGAGCAGTGAAGGGGTTGAGGATTAGGCCCCTGGTGATCTGGAGCAGTGAAGGGGTTGAGGATTAGGCCCCTGGTGATCTGGAGCAGTGAAGGGGTTGAGGATTAGGCCCCTGGTGGTCTGGAGCAGTGAAGGGGTTGAGGATTAGGCCCCTGGTGATCTGGGCAGTGAAGGCAGTTGCTCTTCTTCTCTATGATATATAGCAAGGATAGTCAACTGGTGGACCACAGTCTGAACATGGATTGTGGCCGCCATCTGTCTGGACCCCTTTATCTCCTGCCCGCTGTCCCTAATAGCAGCAGGGATGGGTAATTGTCCCCGGCCCTCTCACTGGTCTTTAGCCACCTACACAGCTGTAACCACGTTTCGGGGGTGGTAGACGGACCAAGCATGGCCACCTCTTATAGCCAGTTCTGTCTGGATCCCTTTGGGCAGGTATAGATGACGTATATTGTATATAATCAGGTGATGGTTATCTGATAAGGCGGCCAGGCTCTGCGGGCCCAATTAACCCTTATATCACTGGCTGTCAGATATGCAGGACAACCAGTGATTTCCATTAGAATTCAACTTTCTTAATTGTTGGATTGAGACCTCACCACCCCGACTCTCCCGGCTCTGCCCCCACTTACACAATAAATGGATAGCGCCAAATGTGAACTGGCGGAAAGGGATTAATGAATAACCAGCGAGGTGCCCTGTACTTACAGAAGGTCTAACAATGAGGCAAGACAAGTGACTGCTACAGGAGGCATCAGTATCCAGGACGGGGGATTACAGCAGGAGGCATCAGTATCCAGGACAGGGGATTACAGCAGGAGGCACCAATATCCAGGACAGGGGATTACAGCAGGAGGAACCAATATCCAGGACAAGGGATTACAGCAGGAGGCACCAATATCCAGGACAGGGGATTACAGCAGGAGGAACCAATATCCAGGACAGGGGATTACAGCAGGAGGCACCAATATACAGGACAGGGGATTACAGCAGGAGGCACCAATATATAGGACAGGGGATTACAGCAGGAGGAACCAATATCCAGGACAGGGGATTACAGCAGGAGGCATCAGTATCCAGGACGGGGGATTACAGCAGGAGGCATCAATATCCAGGACAGGGGATTACAGCAGGAGGAACCAATATCCAGGACGGGGGATTACAGCAGGAGGAACCAATATCCAGGACAGGGGATTACAGCAGGAGGAACCAATATCCAGGACAGGGGATTACAGCAGGAGGAATAAATATCCAGGACAGGGGATTACAGCAGGAGGAACCAATATCCAGGACGGGGGATTACAGCAGGAGGAACCAATATACAGGACAGGGGATTACAGCAGGAGGAGCCAATATCAGGACAGGGGATTACAGCAGGAGGAATCAATATCCAGGACAGGGGATTACAGCAGGAGGAACCAATATACAGGACAGGGGATTACAGCAGGAGGCACCAATATACAGGACAGGGGATTACAGCAGGAGGCACCAATATCCAGGACAGGGGATTACAGCAGGAGGAACCAATATCAGGACAGGGGATTACAGCAGGAGGAACCAATATCCAGGACAGGGGATTACAGCAGGAGGAGCCAATATCCAGGACAGGGGATTACAGCAGGAGGAACCAATATCCAGGACAGGGGATTACAGCAGGAGGGATCATTATCCAGGACAGGGGATTACAGCAGGAGGAACCAATATCCAGGACAGGGGATTACAGAAGAAGTAATATGCAATACAACTTGTAACAGGATGCTCAAGTGTTAAAGAAACAGTCACAGACCAAATTGTTTAAAAGAGAAAATTTTACTTCTTTTTTGACATGACAGTGGGGCCCAGTATAAGTATCAGTCACACTTCACTCTAGGAGGCGCTATTGCTGCTAGAACACAATTTATCTTTGTTATACAGTCCTTAGAGCTCTGGCAGGTCAGTGTTGCCTTTGAACAGACCTATAATCCAGTATTTTCATCCCGATTCCTAGGAGGACGGTAACCACTAGTCCACCTTTATTCCTTATCGACCCCTCCACCATGTTCTTGTTCAATCCACGTCACCACAGAAGTGAACCAAATCAGGCTACACCACAGGCTTCAGGGCAGAAAACCTCCCACCACATGGTGGTCAACAGCCCCGTCCAGCCTGACATCCCACAGCCCCTGGCAGACTCCCCCATGTTTGAGCCTAGCACCACCCAACCTTCCTTGGCTTGTCTGCCTTAATGTTTCTTCAGAGTTATTACAGTAATCAGGCTGAGGACAGGACAGGCGGCACAGAATTATTTCAGTAATCTGGCTGAGCACAGGACAGGCGGCACAGAATTATTTCAGTAATCTGGCTGAGGACAGGACAGGCAGTACAGAATTATTACAGTAATCAGGCTGAGGCCAGGACAGGCGGCACAGAATTATTACAGTAATCTGGCTGAAGATAGGACAGGTGGCACAGAGTTATTACAGTAATCAGGCTGAGGACAGGACAGGCGGCACAGAGTTATTACAGTAATCTGGCTGAGGACAGGACAGGCAGCACAGAGTTATTACAGTAATCATGCTGAGGTCAGGACAGGCAGCACATAATTATTTCAGTAATCTGGCTGAGGTCAGGACAGGCGGCACAGAATTATTTCAATAATATGGCTGAGGTCAGGACAGGCGGCACAGAGTTATTACAGTAACCAGGCTGAGGATAGGACAGGTGGCACAGAGTTATTTCAGTAATATGGCTGAGGTCAGGACAGGCCGCACAGAGTTATTACAGTAATCAGGCTGAGGATAGGACAGGTGGCACAGAGTTATTTCAGTAATATGGCTGAGGTCAGGACAGGCCGCACAGAGTTATTACAGTAACCAGGCTGAGGCCAGGACAGGCGGCACAGAGTTATTACAGTAATCAGGCTGAGGATAGGACAGGTGGCACAGAGTTATTACAGTAATCTGGCTGAGGTCAGGACAGGCGGCACAGAGTTATTACAGTAATCAGGCTGAGGATAGGACAGGTGGCACAGAGTTATTACAGTAATCAGGCTGAGGACAGGACAGGCGGCACAGAGTTATTACAGTAACCAGGCTGAGGATAGGACAGGTGGCACAGAGTTATTTCAGTAATATGGCTGAGGTCAGGACAGGCCGCACAGAGTTATTACAGTAATCAGGCTGAGGATAGGACAGGTGGCACAGAGTTATTTCAGTAATATGGCTGAGGTCAGGACAGGCCGCACAGAGTTATTACAGTAACCAGGCTGAGGCCAGGACAGGCGGCACAGAGTTATTACAGTAATCAGGCTGAGGATAGGACAGGTGGCACAGAGTTATTACAGTAATCTGGCTGAGGTCAGGACAGGCGGCACAGAGTTATTACAGTAATCAGGCTGAGGATAGGACAGGTGGCACAGAGTTATTACAGTAATCAGGCTGAGGACAGGACAGGCGGCACAGAGTTATTACAGTAATCAGGCTGAGGACAGGACAGGCGGCACAGAGTTATTACAGTAATCTGGCTGAGGTCAGGACAGGCGGCACAGAGTTATTACAGTAATCAGGCTGAGGATAGGACAGGTGGCACAGAGTTATTACAGTAATCAGGCTGAGGACAGGACAGGCGGCACAGAGTTATTACAGTAATCAGGCTGAGGACAGGACAGGTGGCACAGAGTTATTACAGTAATCAGGCTGAGGACAGGACAGGTGGCACAGAGTTATTACAGTAATCAAGCTGAGGTCAGGACAGGCGGCACAGAATTATTTCAGTAATCTGGTTGAGGACAGCACAGGCGGCACAGAATTATTTCAGTAATCTGGCTGAGGACAGCACAGGCGGCACTGAATTATTTCAGTAATAAGGCTGAGGTCAGGACAGGCGGCACAGAGTTATTACAGTAATCAGGCTGAGGCCAGGACAGGCGGCACAGAGTTATTACAGTAATCAGGCTGAGGACTGGACAGGCGGCACAGAATCATTTCAGTAATCTGCCTGAGGTCAGGACAGGTGGCACACAATTATTACAGTAATCAAGCTGAGGACAGGCGGCACAGAATTATTTCAGTAATCTGCTGAGGTCAGGACAGGCGGCACAGAATTATTTCAGTAATCAGGCTGAGTACAGGACAGGCGGCACAGAGTTATTAAAGTAATCAGGCTGAGGACAGGACAGGCGGCACAGAATTATTTCAATAATCTGGCTGAGGTCAGGACAGGCGGCACAGAATTATTTCAGTAATCTGGCTGAGGCCAGGACAGGCAGTACAGAATTATTACAGTAATCAGGATGAGGCCAGGACAGGCGGCACAGAGTTATTACAGTAATCAGGCTGAGGACAGGACAGGTGGCACAGAGTTATTACAGTAATCAGGCTGAGGCCAGGACAGGCGGCACAGAGTTATTACAGTAATCAGGCTGAGGCCAGGACAGGCAGCACAGAGTTATTACAGTAATCAGGCTGAGGCCAGGACAGGCGGCACAGAGTTATTACAGTAATCAGGCTGAGGCCAGGACAGGCGGCACAGAGTTATTACAGTAATCAGGCTGAGGCCAGGACAGGTGGCACAGAGTTATTACAGTAATCAGGCTGAAGTCAGGACAGACAGCACAGAATTATTACAGTAATCAGGCTGAGGCCAGGACAGGCAGCACAGAGTTATTACAGTAATCAGGCTGAGGCCAGGACAGGCGGCACAGAGTTATTACAGTAATCAGGATGAGGCCAGGACAGGCGGCACAGAGTTATTACAGTAATCAGGCTGAGGCCAGGACAGGTGGCACAGAGTTATTACAGTAATCAGGCTGAGGCCAGGACAGGCGGCACAGAGTTATTACAGTAATCAGGCTGAGGACAGGACAGGTGGCACAGAGTTATTACAGTAATCAGGCTGAGGCCAGGATAGGCGGCACAGAGTTATTACTGTAATAAGGCTGAGGACAGGACAGGTGGCACAGAGTTATTACAGTAATCAGGCTGAGGACAGGACAGGTGGCACAGTTATTACAGTAATCAGGCTGAAGTCAGGACAGACAGCACAGAATTATTACAGTAATCAGGCTGAGGACAGGGCAGGCGTCACAGAATTATTACAGTAATCAGGCTGAGGCCAGGAAAAGTGGCATACAATTATTTCTGTAATCAGGCTGAGGCCAGGACAGGCGGCACAGAGTTATTTCAGTAATAAGGCTGAGGCCAGGACAGGCGGCACAGAGTTATTACAGTAATCAGGCTAAGGCCAGGACAGGCGGCACAGAGTTATTACAATAATCAGGCTGAGGCCAGGACAGGCAGCACAGGGTTATTACAGTAATCAGGCTGAGGATAGGACAGGTGGCACAGAGTTATTACAGTAATCTGGCTGAGGTCAGGACAGGCGGCACAGAGTTATTACAGTAATCAGGCTGAGGTCAGGACAGGCGGCACAGAATTATTTCAGTAATCTGGCTGAGGCCAGGACAGGCAGTACAGAATTATTACAGTAATCAGGATGAGGCCAGGACAGGCGGCACAGAGTTATTACAGTAATCTGGCTGAGGTCAGGACAGGCGGCACAGAGTTATTACAGTAATCAGGCTGAGGATAGGACAGGTGGCACAGAGTTATTACAGTAATCTGGCTGAGGTCAGGACAGGCGGCACAGAGTTATTACAGTAATCAGGCTGAGGACAGGACAGGTGGCACAGAGTTATTTCAGTAATAAGGCTGAGGCCAGGAAAAGTGGCATACAATTATTTCTGTAATCAGGCTGAGGCCAGGACAGGCGGCACAGAGTTATTTCAGTAATAAGGCTGAGGCCAGGACAGGCGGCACAGAGTTATTACAGTAATCAGGCTAAGGCCAGGACAGGCAGCACAGAGTTATTACAGTAATCAGGCTGAGGCCAGGACAGGCGGCACAGAATTATTACAGTAAGCAGGCTGAAGTCAGCACAGGCAGCACCGAGTTATTAGAGTAATCATGCTGAGGACAGGACAGGCGGCACAGAGTTTAGAGTAATCAGGATGAGGACAGGACAGGCGGCACAGAGTTATTACAGTAAGCAGGCTGAAGTCAGCACAGGCAGCACAGAATTATTACAGTAATCAGGCTGAGGCCAGGACAGGTAGCACAGTTATTACAGTAATCAGGCTGAGGACAGGACAGGCGGCACAGAGTTATTACAGTAATCAGGCTGAGGACAGGACAGGTGGCACAGAATTATTACAGTAATCAGGTTGAGGACAGGACAGGCGGCACAGAATTATTTCAATAATCTGGCTGAGGTCAGGACAGGCGGCACAGAATTATTTCAGTAATCAGGCTGAGGCCAGGACAGGCAGTACAGAATTATTACAGTAATCAGGCTGAAGCCAGGACAGGCGGCACAGAGTTATTACAGTAATCTGGCTGAGGTCAGGACAGACAGCACAGAATTATTACAGTAATCTGGCTGAGGACAGGACAGGCAGTACAGAATTATTACAGTAATCAGGCTGAGGCCAGGACAGGCGGCACAGAGTTATTACAGTCATCTGGCTGAGGTCAGGACAGGCGGCACAGAGTTATTACAGTAATCAGGCTGAGGATAGGACAGGTGGCACAGAGTTATTACAGTAATCAGGCTGAGGCCAGGACAGGTGGCACAGAGTTATTACAGTAATCAGGCTGAAGTCAGGACAGACAGCACAGAATTATTACAGTAATCAGGCTGAGGACAGGCGGCACAGAGTTATTACAGTAAACAGGCTGAGGACAGGACAGGTGGCACAGAGTTATTACAGTAATCAGGCTAAGGCCAGGACAGGCAGCACAGAGTTATTACAATAATCAGGCTGAGGCCAGGACAGGTGGAACAGAGTTATTACAGTAATCAGGCTGAGGACAGGACAGACAGCAGAGTTATTACAGTAATCAGGCTGAGGCCAGGACAGGCAGCACAGAGTTATTACAGTAATCAGGCTGAGACCAGGACAGGCAGCACAGAGTTATTACAATAATCAGGCTGAGGCCAGGAAAAGTGGCATACAATTATTTCTGTAATCAGGCTGAGGCCAGGACAGGCGGCACAGAGTTATTTCAGTAATAAGGCTGAGGCTAGGACAGGCGGCACAGAGTTATTACAGTAATCAGACTGAGGCCAGGACAGGCAGCGCAGAGTTATTTCAGTAATCAGGCTGAGGCCAGGACAGGCGGCACAGAGTTATTACAGTAATCAGACTGAGGCCAGGACAGGCAGCACAGAGTTATTTCAGTAATCAGGCTAAAGTCAGGACAGGCAGCACAGAGTTATTACAGTAATCAGACTGAGGCCAGGACAGGCAGCGCAGAGTTATTACAGTAATCAAGCTGAGGCCAGGACAGGCGGCACAGAGTTATTACAGTAATCAGACTGAGGCCAGGACAGGCAGCACAGAATTATTACAGTAATCAAGCTGAGGTCAGGACAGGTGGCACAGAATTATTACAGTAATCAGGCTGAGGACAGGACAGGTGGCACAGAGTTATTACAGTAATCAGGCTGAGGCCAGGACAGGCGGCACAGAGTTATTTCAGTAATCAGGCTAAAGTCAGGACAGACAGCACAGAATTATTACAGTAATCAAGCTGAGGTCAGGACAGGTGGCACAGAATTATTACAGTAATCAGGCTGAGGACAGGACAGGTGGCACAGAGTTATTACAGTAATCAGGCTGAGGCCAGGACAGGCGGCACAGAGTTATTACAGTAATCAGACTGAGGCCAGGACAAGCAGCACAGAGTTATTTCAGTAATCAGGCTAAAGTCAGGACAGACAGCACAGAATTCTTACAGTAATCAGGCTAAAGTCAGGACAGGCAGCACAGAATTCTTACAGTAATCAGGCTGAGGTCAGGACAGGCAGCACAGAATTATTACAGTAATCAGACTGAGGCCAGGACAGGCAGCACAGAGTTATTACAGTAATCAGGCTGAGGCCAGGACAGACAGCACAGAATTATTACAGTAATCAGGCTGAGGCCAGGACAGACAGCACAGAATTATTACAGTAATCAGGCTGAGGCCAGGACAGACAGCACAGAATTATTACAGTAATCAGGCTGAGGACAGGACAGGTGGCACAGAGTTATTACAGTAATAAGGCTGAGGACAGGACAGGTGGCACAGAGTTATTACAATAATCAGGCTGAGGCCAGGACAGGCAGCACAGAGTCATTACAGTAATCTGGCTGAGGCCAGGACAGGCAGCACAGAGTTATTACAGTAATCTGGCTGAGGCCAGGACAGGTGGCACTGAGTTATTACAGTAATCAGGCTGAGGACAGGACAGGCAGCACAGAGTTATTACAATAATCAGGCTGAGGCCAGGAAAAGTGGCATACAATTATTTCTGTAATCAGGCTGAGGCCAGGACAGGCGGCACAGAGTTATTTCAGTAATAAGGCTGAGGCTAGGACAGGCGGCACAGAGTTATTACAGTAATCAGACTGAGGCCAGGACAGGCAGCGCAGAGTTATTTCAGTAATCAGGCTGAGGCCAGGACAGGCGGCACAGAGTTATTACAGTAATCAGACTGAGGCCAGGACAGGCAGCACAGAGTTATTTCAGTAATCAGGCTAAAGTCAGGACAGGCAGCACAGAGTTATTACAGTAATCAGGCTGAGGCCAGGACAGGCGGAACAGAGTTATTACAGTAATCAGACTGAGGCCAGGACAGGCAGCAAAGAATTATTACAGTAATCAAGCTGAGGTCAGGACAGGTGGCACAGAATTATTACAGTAATCAGGCTGAGGACAGGACAGGTGGCACAGAGTTATTACAGTAATCAGGCTGAGGCCAGGACAGGCGGCACAGAGTTATTTCAGTAATCAGGCTAAAGTCAGGACAGACAGCACAGAATTATTACAGTAATCAAGCTGAGGTCAGGACAGGTGGCACAGAATTATTACAGTAATCAGGCTGAGGACAGGACAGGTGGCACAGAGTTATTACAGTAATCAGGCTGAGGCCAGGACAGGTGGCACAGAGTTATTACAGTAATCAGGCTGAGGCCAGGACAGGCGGCACAGAGTTATTATGGTAATCAGACTGAGGCCAGGACAAGCAGCACAGAGTTATTTCAGTAATCAGGCTAAAGTCAGGACAGACAGCACAGAATTCTTACAGTAATCAGGCTAAAGTCAGGACAGACAGCACAGAATTCTTACAGTAATCAGGCTAAAGTCAGGACAGGCAGCACAGAATTCTTACAGTAATCAGGCTGAGGTCAGGACAGGTGGCACAGAATTATTACAGTAATCAGACTGAGGCCAGGACAGGCAGCACAGAGTTATTATAGTAATCAGGCTGAGGCCAGGACAGGCGGCACAGAGTTATTACAGTAATCAGGCTGAGGCCAGGACAGACAGCACAGAATTATTACAGTAATCAGGCTGAGGCCAGGACAGACAGCACAGAATTATTACAGTAATCAGGCTGAGGCCAGGACAGACAGCACAGAATTATTACAGTAATCAGGCTGAGGACAGGACAGGTGGCACAGAGTTATTACAGTAATAAGGCTGAGGACAGGACAGGTGGCACAGAGTTATTACAATAATCAGGCTGAGGCCAGGACAGGCAGCACAGAGTCATTACAGTAATCTGGCTGAGGCCAGGACAGGCAGCACAGAGTTATTACAGTAATCTGGCTGAGGCCAGGACAGGTGGCACTGAGTTATTACAGTAATCAGGCTGAGGACAGGACAGGTGGCACAGAATTATTTCAGTAATCAGGCTGAGGCCAGGACAGGTGGCACTGAGTTATTACAGTAATCAGGCTGAGGCCACGACAGGCAGCACAGAATTATTACAGTAATAAGGCTGAGGTCAGGACAGACAGCACAGAGTTATTACAGTAATCAGGCTGAGGCCAGGACAGGTGGCACTGAGTTATTACAGTAATCAGGCTGAGGTCAGGACAGGCGGCACAGAATTATTTCAGTAATAAGGCTGAGGTCAGGACAGACAGCACAGAGTTATTACAGTAATCAGGCTGAGGCCAGGACAGGTGGCACAGAATTATTACAGTAATCAGGCTGAGGCCAGGACAGGCAGTACAGAATTATTACAGTAATCAGGCTGAGGACAGGACAGGCGGCACAGAATTATTTCAGTAATCAGGCTGAGGACAGGACAGGCGGCACAGAGTTATTACAGTAATCAGGATGAGGATAGGACAGGCAGCACAGAGTTATTAGAGTAATCATGCTGAGGCCAGGACAGGCAGCACCGAGTTATTAGAGTAATCATGCTGAGGACAGGACAGGCAGCACAGAGTTATTAGAGTAATCAGGATGAGGACAGAACAGGCGGCACAGTTATTACAGTAAGCAGGCTGAAGTCAGCACAGGCGGAACAGAGTTATTACAGTAATCAGGCTGAGGCCAGGACAGGCAGCACAGAATTATTTCAGTAATCAGGCTGAGGACAGGACAGGCAGCACAGAATTATTTCAGTAATAAGGCTGAGGCCAGGACAGGCAGCACCGAGTTATTACAGTAATCAGGCTGAGGCCAGGACAGGTGGCACTGAGTTATTACAGTAATCAGGCTGAGGTCAGGACAGGCGGCACAGAATTATTTCAGTAATAAGGCTGAGGTCAGGACAGACAGCACAGAGTTATTACAGTAATCAGGCTGAGGCCAGGACAGGTGGCACAGAATTATTACAGTAATCAGGCTGAGGCCAGGACAGGCAGTACAGAATTATTACAGTAATCAGGCTGAGGACAGGACAGGCGGCACAGAATTATTTCAGTAATCAGGCTGAGGACAGGACAGGCGGCACAGAGTTATTACAGTAATCAGGATGAGGATAGGACAGGCAGCACAGAGTTATTAGAGTAATCATGCTGAGGCCAGGACAGGCAGCACCGAGTTATTAGAGTAATCATGCTGAGGACAGGACAGGCAGCACAGAGTTATTAGAGTAATCAGGATGAGGACAGAACAGGCGGCACAGTTATTACAGTAAGCAGGCTGAAGTCAGCACAGGCGGAACAGAGTTATTACAGTAATCAGGCTGAGGCCAGGACAGGCAGCACAGAATTATTTCAGTAATCAGGCTGAGGACAGGACAGGCAGCACAGAATTATTTCAGTAATAAGGCTGAGGCCAGGACAGGCAGCACCGAGTTATTAGAGTAATCATGCTGAGGACAGGACAGGCAGCACAGAGTTATTACAGTAATCATGCTGAGGACAGGACAGGCGGCACAGAGTTATTAGAGTAATCAGGATGAGGACAGGACAGGCGGCACAGAGTTATTACAGTAAGCAGGCTGAAGTCAGCACAGGCAGCACAGAGTTATTACAGTAATCAGGCTGAGGCCAGCACAGGCAGCACAGAGTTATTACAGTAATCAGGCTGAGGCCAGGACAGGCAGCACAGAGTTATTACAGTAATCTGGCTGAGGTCAGGACAGGCGGCACAGAGTAATTACAGTAATCAGGCTGAAGTCAGCACAGGCGGCACAGAGTTATTACAGTAATCAGGCTGAAGTCAGGACAAAATGAACAGGTTCAGAGTCAGGTAATATAAGCAGAGGACAAATACGGGTAAAACAGTAACATCCTTTGCAGGACACTAGGCGGCTTATTATATAGGGACTCTCTTATGCGGATGGAATCCTTCTAATATAAGGGGTGGGTAGTGATCGGTGCACTCAATGATGAGAACGCACACACTGGTCCTTTAATAAGCAGGAAGGGCACTTGTATATCACCATCACATATCACTTGGAGACACTATTAGCACTAGGACGTCACAGTCGCTGCGTCCGTGCTACAGAAGTTTATTATATACAACACAGGGAGGGAAGGAGGGGATGCAGCTGCAGTTACTTATTGTCATCATGAGGGTGAGCAGTAGGAGAAGATATCTGATTGGCCTGATCTGGCAGACATCACATTGGGAAAACTCCACCCTTAGGTATAGGGAGAGTGGGAATGAACAATTATAAAGAGTATAGACATGTGGTAACCAATAGCAATGAGCACAGAACATGACGTCATCAGGTGGGCGGATCTATAGAATCCATGAATAATGATATGAACATCATGTGCTAGTCCGGGCGCTCAGTGCCAGTCAGCTGCTGCAAAAGAATGAGGAGGTCAATTCACAATCAGAGGAGTCCTAAATACTGTATCATTTACATCATAACCCAGAGAGTCCCCAAAAACAAGTTGCGTGCCACATCCTGAGTAGTCCCTCGTATCGCCAATCCCATCGCGTGTCCGGTGATTTAGGCTTTATATAATAAATACATAGAAATAAATAAAGTCCTCCGGATTTGCAGCCATTGAGGCCCATCCTCCTTTTTCAGCCACGTCGCTCCCATTGTCTGGTTTGGGGTCGTCCATCACTTCTTGTTGGGGGTTGTGCCATTACATTGGGCTTGTTGGACGTCTCCCCAGATTTGGAGCAGGTGGTCGGGGTCTGTCCTGTGCACCACAAGAGCTCGCTGATAGTCACAAGGGTCAAATTTCAGTCCAAAAACATAAAAGCGACTGTCATGGTGGAGAGTGAGATTAGCGGCTAAAGACAAGAAGCCAAAATATACATCATCCAGCGGAAAGACAGGCAGCCGTAGGGAGGCCCGATACAGGGGACGGACTGAGGCTCCCGGGAAGAGGAAACCTCCACCAGACAGGAAGTAGGGGTATTTAGGATTTGGGAACAAGGTATTAGAGACTTGGTATTTGGAGTAACGAAGGACAACGGAGTGTCTCTGCAGCGCCCCATGCAGTGTGGATGGAGATGGATGCTCCTTAATGTATCTGACCAAGGAGGATGGATTCACAAATACATCGTCATCACCTAGAGGAGGACACAACATATCATCATCTACTGTAGAAGACAACAAGAACATCATCTCCTAGAAGATACCACACATATCATCTAGAAGATACCACACATATCATCTCCTAGAAGATACCACACATATCATCTCATAGAAGGTACCACACATATCATCTCATAGAAGGTACCACACATATCATCTCATAGAAGATACCACACATATCATCTCATAGAAGGTACCACACATATCATGTCATAGAAGGTACCACACATATCATCTCCTAGAAGATACCACACATATCATCACCTAGAAGATACCACACATATCATATCATAGAAGATACCACACATATCATCTCATAGAAGGTACCACACATATATTCTCCTAGAAGGTACCACACATATCTCCTAGAAGATACCACACATATCATATCATAGAAGATACCACACATATCATCTCATAGAAGGTACCACACATATCATGTCATAGAAGATACCACACATATATTCTCCTAGAAGATACCACACATATAATCTCCTAGAAGATACCACACATATCATCTCCTAGAAGATACCACACATATCATCTAATAGAAGGTACCACTCATATCATCTCCTAGAAGATACCACACATATCATCTCATAGAAGATACCACACATATATTCTCCTAGAAGGTACCACACATATCTCCTAGAAGATACCACACATATCATATCATAGAAGATACCACACATATCATCTCATAGAAGGTACCACACATATCATGTCATAGAAGATACCACACATATATTCTCCTAGAAGATACCACACATATAATCTCCTAGAAGATACCACACATATCATCTCCTAGAAGATACCACACATATCATCTAATAGAAGGTACCACTCATATCATCTCCTAGAAGATACCACACATATCATGTCATAGAAGATACCACACATATATTCTCCTAGAAGGTACCACACATATCTCCTAGAAGATACCACACATATCATCTCATAGAAGGTACCACACATATCATGTCATAGAAGATACCACACATATTATGTCATAGAAGATACCACACATATCATCTCATAGAAGGTACCACTCATATCTCCTAGAAGATACCACACATATCATCTCCTAGAAGATACCACACATATATTTTCCTAGAAGGTACCACACATATCATCTCCTACAAGATACCACATATATCATCTCATCTCATAGAAGGTACCACACATATTATCTCCTAGAAGATATCACACATATCATCTCATATCATCTCATAGAAGATACCACATCACCTAGAAGATACCACACATATCATCTCCTACAAGGTACCACACATATCATCTCATAGAAGATACCACACATATCTCCTAGAAGATACCACACATATCATCTCCTAGAAGATACCACACATATCATCTCCTAGAAGATACCACATATATCATCTAATAGAAGGTACCACACATATCATCTCCTAGAAGATACCACATATATCATCTCATAGAAGGTACCACACATATTATCTCCTAGAAGGTACCACACATATTATCACCTAGAAGATACCACATATATCACCTAGAAGATACTGCACATATCATCTCCTAGAAGATACCACATATATCATCTCATAGAAGGTACCACACATATTATCTCCTAGAAGATATCACACATATCATTTCATAGAAGGTACCACACATATAATCTCATAGAAGATACCACACATATCATCAACTAGAAGATACCACACATATCATCTCATAGAAGATACCACACATATCATCTCCTAGAAGGTACCACACATATAATCTCCTAGAAGATACCACACATATCATCACCTAGAAGATACCACACATATCATCTCCTACAAGATACCACACATATCATCTCCTACAAGGTACCACACATATCATCTCATAGAAGATACCACACATATCTCCTAGAAGATACCACACATATCATCTCCTAGAAGATACCACACATATCATCTCCTAGAAGATACCACATATATCATCTAATAGAAGGTACCACACATATCATCTCCTAGAAGATACCACATATATCATCTCATAGAAGGTACCACACATATTATCACCTAGAAGATACCACACATATCACCTAGAAGATACTGCACATATCATCTCCTAGAAGATACCACATATATCATCTCATAGAAGGTACCACACATATTATCTCCTAGAAGATATCACACATATCATTTCATAGAAGGTACCACACATATCATTTCATAGAAGGTACCAAACATATAATCTCATAGAAGATACCACACATATCATCACCTAGAAGATACCACACATATCATCTCATAGAAGATACCACACATATCATCTCCTAGAAGGTACCACACATATAATCTCCTAGAAGATACCACACATATCATCTCCTAGAAGGTACCACACATATCATCTCCTAGAAGGTACCACACATATATTCTCCTAGAAGATACCACACATATCATCTCCTAGAAGATACCACACATATCATCTCCTAGAAGGTACCACACATATCATCTCCTAGAAGGTACCACACATATAATCTCATAGAAGATACCACACATATCTCATAGAAGGTACCACACATATCATCTCATAGAAGGTACCACACATATCATCTCATAGAAGATACCACACATATCATCTCATAGAAGATACCGCACATATCATCTCATAGAAGGTACCACACATATCATCTCATAGAAGATACCACACATATCATCTTCTAGAAGATACCACACATATCATCTCCTAGAAGATACCACACATATCTCCTAGAAGATACCACACATATCATCTCCTAGAAGGTACTACACATATCATCTCCTAGAAGGTACCACACATATCATCTCCTAGAAGGTACCATAAATATCATCTCATAGAAGGTACCACACATATCATTTCCTAGAAGGTATCACACATATCATCTCCAAGAAGGTACCATACATGTCATCTCCTAGAAGGTACCACATATATCATCTCATAGAAGGTACCACACATATCTCCTAGAAGATACCACACATATCATATCATAGAAGATACCACACATATCATCTCCTAGAAGTGGGACTGATAAATGCTCAGATTGGAGGGTTCAGAAGGGACATTCTAAGAATATTTTAGGTAACCCCTGGAGACTACTGACCTTTGAATATGAAATTCGCCTGGTGGGGGTTGTAGTGTAGCCACTCCAAGAAACACCGCTCCTTGAGGGACAAGTTGTGGTGTCCTTCCATGAAGTCCCACAGTAGGATGTCCTCGTATTCAGCCTTCTCCACCTTCACTATCTCCATCTGCTTGTCATGATCACTTAGTGCCATCAAGAAGACTGGCCTCACCCTGTACCCCATGACTTCCACTCTTTTCGCCCATGTTCTTCTCAGTGCCGCTCTTCTGCTGACTGATGCTGGGTGGGATTTGATCGCCAGTAATAGTATTGGTGAGGTGCCCTCATTGTCTAGTTGAGGGGTGTAGAGTAGGGAGCAATGATAACTCTGAAGGTGAGGATATTCTTCCTGGAAGTGTGAAAGGTTCAGGTGGTAGGTATAGACCCTATCATCCAGCGTCACTGAATTTCTTCTCACCTCAGGACGTTTGTTGAGGATCCTTGGAGTCTTAGCTGAAAGTTTCAGACTTATGTTTGCCAGAAGCAAAAGGGCCCCGACAAACAGAAGACTGTGGAACCAAATTAGAACCCGGAGCCGCATGATATCTGCAAGAGAACACGACAAAAGATGGGTGAGACAACCCCCAATTACAAGGAGATGAGTGAGACAACAGTCCTTCAATCCCCAATAGCTTTGATATGGGCAAGACAACAGAGTCCTACAACCCGCAATACCAAGGAGATGGGTGAGACAACATAGTCCTACAACCCGCAATACCAAGGAGATGGGTGAGACAACATAGTCCTACAACCTGCAATACCAAGGAGATGGGTGAGACAACATAGTCCTACAACCCGCAATACCAAGGAGATGAGTGAGACAACATAGTCCTATAACCTGCAATACCAAGGAGATGGGTGAGACAACATAGTCCTATAACCTGCAATACCAAGGAGATGGGTGAGACAACATAGTCCTACAACCCGCAATACCAAGGAGATGAGTGAGACAACATAGTCCTACAACCCGCAATACCAAGGAGATGGGTGAGACAACATAGTCCTATAACCTGCAATACCAAGGAGATGGGTGAGACAACATAGTCCTACAACCCGCAATACCAAGGAGATGAGTGAGACAACAGAGTCCTACAACCCGCAATACCAAGGAGATGAGTGAGACAACAGAGTCCTACAACCCGCAATACCAAGGAGATGAGTGAGACAACAGAGTCCTACAACCCGCAATACCAAGGAGATGGGTGAGACAACAGAGTCCTACAACCCGCAATACCAAGGAGATGAGTGAGACAACAGAGTCCTACAACCCGCAATACCAAGGAGATGAGTGAGACAACAGAGTCCTACAACCCGCAATACTGTCAAACTAATCAATTACTCATCTTAGAAGGTTCTCCTGGTTGTCTTGAGGGTTCTTCAGATATAGAATATAGCTTTCACTGGTGATAGGAGACATGGATGTATAGCGAGTCTGAGTATTAATAAATACAGGAAGCAGTGGGAGAGCGCGATCATGGATGTGAGCCATGACAGGATGTCCTGAGAGTGTCAGTCACCAATCACTTTAGATTTCTAGGAAATTTCTGAACTTTCAGACGCCCTCACTGACTGCCCCCATTCTTAGGACAAAAACACTAGGCTTAGTGGCCATAAACAATAGACAGTCAGCTCCAGAATGCAGATGGATTAGACGAGGCTGGTTACAGCTGATGGACATCCCAGGAGCTCTCTAAGAGAACCAGCAACCCTTGGGGGCATGGGAACATAATCAACAGGTTTTACTGTAGTGCACAATAGAAACGTACACCATTTACTCACTAGGGACCTCTGACCTCCACACCTGACCACCGCTGACAATAGACCTACAACCACCATATACTATGCCAAGTCTAACTCTCCATACTCTCCAGGGACCTCCACATCATGACCTCTACTGACCATAGACCTACAACCACCATATACTATGACTAGTCTAGTTCTCCATACTCTCCAGGGTCCTCTGACCTCTACTGACCATAGACCTACAACCACCATATACTATGACTAGTCTAGCTCTCCATACTCTCCAGGGTCCTCTGACCTCTACTGACCATAGACCTACAACCACCATATACTATGACTAGTCTAGCTCTCCATACTCTCCAGGGACCTCCACACCATGACCTCTACTGACAATAGACCTACAACCACCATATACTATGCCAAGTCTAGTCTCCATACTCTCCAGGGTCCTCCACACCATGACCTCTACTGACAATAGACCTACAACCACCATATACTATGCCAAGTCTAGCTCTCCATACTCTCCAGGGACCTCCACACCATGACTTCTACTGACAATAGACCTACAACCACCATATACTATGCCGAGTCTAGTCTCCATACTCTCCAGGGTCCTCCACACCATGACCTCTACTGACAATAGACCTACAACCACCATATACTATGCCAAGTCTAGCTCTCCATACTCTCCAGGGTCCTCTGACTTCTGCTGACCATAGACCTACAACCATCATATACTATGTAGGGTTGAACCGATCTTGACTTTTCAGGATTGATTTTAAAATCCAATTTCCGATCATTTTTCATTCGAACCTGATCTCGATCCCAATTCCGATCCCAATGCAAGTCAATGGGATTTTTTTTATTAATCGGAGATCGGAGATCTAACAATTGAACGCTTTAATTGTTAGAATCCACGCTGTGTAGTGAATCACTAAGTAGCCAGAGGATTTTTTTTTTTTTAATCCTCTGGCTACTTAGTCCCCCCTGGTGTCCACTTACCTGCAGAGATGGCTGATCCGGTGCCCTCCTTCTTCTTCGCCTCGCTGCCGCTCCATGCTGCTCTTCTTGCCTCGCTGCCCCCTGCCTCCCAGGTTAGGATAGTGTGGGCGGGGTAGGAAAGTGTGGGCAGGTTAGGAGAGTGTGGGCGGGTTAGGAGAGTGTGGGCGGGTACTGGGAGGGGAGGCGTCACATCTCCCCGCCCTGTACCCGCCCACACTCTCCTAAGCCACAAGCCCTGCCTTCCTAGCTCTTTAAACACTAACCTGGGAGGCAGGGGGCAGCGAGGCGAGAAGACTGCAGCATGGAGCGGCAGCGAGGCGAAGAAGAAGGAGGGCACCGGAGCAGCCATCTCTGCAGGTAAGTGGACACCAGGGAGGACTAAGCAGCCATCTCTGGAGGTAAGTAGCTACTAGAGATGTCATGTTAGTTTAGTCTCCCATTAGAATGAATGGAGACAGCCGGCACGCAGGGGGTTAAGGCTGTGTGCCGGCTGCTTCCATTCATTCCTATTGAACTGCAGCGGAGCCTTCACACTGAGTATACACTATATACTCAGTTTGAAGGCTAAGCAATGCATTGTGAGAAAGAGTACCGATCTCGATCCCACTATGAAAGATCATGTTCGGAATTCCGATTGTGATTGTGAAATTTTCTCGATCGCCGATCGGAATCTGATCTTTTCCGAACACGATCGCTCAACCCTAATACTATGCCATGTCCAGCCCTCCATACTCACCAGGGACCTCCACACCATAACCTCTGCTGACCATCGCTCTATAACCAACTTCTATTATCCTAACTCCTGCCCTTGATACTCACCAGGGACCTCTGACCTCTACTGACCACAGACCTACAACCACCATATACTATGACTAGTCTAGCTCTCCATACTCTCCAGGGACCTCTGACCTCCACTGACCATAGACCTACAACCACCATATACTATGACTAGTCTAGCTCTCCATACTCACCAGGGACCTCTGACCTCCACTGACCATAGACCTACAACCACCATATACTATGCCAAGTCTAGCTCTCCATACTCACCAGGGACCTCCACACCATGACCTCTACTGACCATAGACCTACAACCACCATATACTATGCCATGTCCAGCCCTCCATACTCAACAGGGACCTCTGACCTCCTATGGTCCAACATATTTTTGCCTATTCTTGTGTCTCCCTTGAAAGTTTTGAGCATGGCTAAGGAGAATCCTGTATATACCTCCGTCTAGAGGGAGATTCGGTAGTGAATGTGCCCCATTATACAACCGAAAAGTCACAGATTTGTACGACAGGTCAGAGGATGAAAATGTCCAGTAATATGTGGAGGAAATATCTGACATGTCTGAACTAAGCCAAAGGGCCAGCACTATACCACAAAACACAGATAGGGGGCGCTCAAGCACAGGCTAAGATTAAGGCTCACCTTAGAAGGTTGTGGACACGCAGACTCCCGGCACTACTCCATCTTCACCAACAAGATCCTAAGTCAGAAGGGAAATAGAAATCAAAAAGATCAAATCAAAACCCTTCAAAAACATCAGACCCACCAAAACACCCGAGCAACAGGATCAAAGGCCCTCAAAAACCTAAAAATTATCTTAGACAGTAGACAAAGAAGGTGTTACAGTGATCCAAAACCACGCCGGTCACACAAGGGCGACCATCCGTCTCCATGATGAACCCTTAGCTAGCCACCCATTACCTCCTATGAATGTAGACCTCACTATCCGGGCTGATAAGAGGTTCCTCCATGTTATTGACCCTCCTCTTCTACCTCTTACCACAAATCTCTTACAACACGACATCTTTGCCTTTCAAGCACTACAGGCAGATACAAGGATGTGTAATGGACACCTGATTTACACCATCCAAGGCCGACCTTCACATGAGCTTCTCTGAAGGAGAATTCATCCAATCTCCAAGATACATGGAGGACATCTACTATATCTGGAACGACGATGAGGAATCTGCATCTAATTCCATCTCCTCGTATCTAAAACAAGAGACGGGACCTTCTCCACCTCCACTACTTTCAGGTATGTCCACAGTTACTTGGGTACACCAGTGCTCTCTGCACCCTTTGACTCCATAGGTGTTCAGAGACCAGGCCACCATGTTCAGACCAACATTAGCCCCGGTTAACCAATGCGCGCAACAAACCTCACCACTGACAATTCTGGTCATAAAACAATCCGCCCCATTCTATCCCAACATTGAAGGTTCCTTTGAGTGAACCTAAAGACACCTTCTGTCCGAGTCACCCTGACTCTATGTAATCTGTTACCCTCCAGCAGACTCCGGTCACCACCATAACCGTCCATTATCAGTGGGATATATATATATGATATGTGGTCATCCGAGACGTTCCTGCTGTCTAAACATGGAGCACAGAACAACCTCCTCCACTGCAGAGTCACCGGCGAGGTCTTCTCCATCAAGTCCTTCCTATATCTTATACACAGCGCTATGCCAGGGCCCCGGGGGGGCGGCATTTTTGCTTACTTAAGCCAGTCCAGGACAAGCAGTCCTGGACTGGCTTAACGTCACCGTCTCGGCAGCCCAGCACGGGAAGCGAGCGGTGGATTGGGGAGGCCCTGTGAACGCAGCGCTGCTCCACCGGCCTCCCCTGATGCTTAGCAGAGAGCAGGTCCTCTTCCTGCCTGCTCTCTGCCTGCTAACGCTGCTCCGCCACGCCCCCTCCACTCCACCCCGCCCCCTCTGCTCTGCCCCCTCTGCTTTCTGTCGTCTGCCTCGGGCGGCGAAATAGGTAGGTTCACCCTTGCTTATACACCTACTGATATGCCCTGTAATTTATAGTATGGTGCTCAGACCAGCCACCCCCTGACATCACCTCTCGACACCGTGCCCCGTAAGCACCGCCGCCACCTCCGATGCCTCGCCATCCTACATATCTCCATATCCAGCCCTTTCAAGAAGCCTTCTGGTGACACTAACCCCTGGCAGACCCAACACCTTCCCAAATAGACCTCCATGATCCTGTGCACAGTGACATCAGTGGTATTAAACAATATGGCTACCCCTGCCAGTGACCAGTAGGAAGGACCAGACCGCCATTCCCTCTCAGCCTCACGCAGATGCTCTAATGTGGTCAAGTGTGTCTCCTGTAGGAACAGGACCATCACTCCAGCTCCACTACTGACGGTTTTCATGGCTTTTGGGCCTGTGTTATCACCTTGCTCAGGCTTGCGAGAGGACGGGTCTTTTTTCCTCCGCTTGGCTTGCTTTACCTGACCCTCTTCAGTTGGTGACTCATGAGAGGCGGCCTGTGGCTGGTCCTGGGTGACCACCTCCATGTTACTCTGCGTACTACCTGAGGGCTGAGGTTCTGGTGCAGTATCACCTGGCTCCTGCTGGACCTCCTGCCTGGTAAGTATAGTCCTTGACATCAGGGCCTCCTCCTCTAGGGCGTCTGCCATGGCCACCAATTCGTCATCAGGATATTCCTTACTGACGTTGTGCCAGGCGTGTGGACAGTCCCTGTGCGGGTGACCCATCTGCCCGCATAGGTTACAGCGGATGTTTTGGCAGTTGGCGCTGACATGGCCGAGCTCCCCGCACAGACTGCACTTGACCACTGTACACACACTAGCCACATGGCCAGTCTTACCACACTTGAATCATTTCCTGGGTTGACCAGGATAGAAGCAGACGCCTTGTTCTCTGCCAATGAAGAAGGAGTTTGGCAGATGAGACGTGACATTGTTATACTGGTGCAGTCTCACCAGGACCTTCCACCCTCCAGTCCAGATACCATCAGCATCTCTGTTCTTAGTGAGGTCAGACATCAGGTCGCAATGTCTCCGGAGTCACACCACAATATCCTGGGGGGGGGGAACAGATTCATTCCAAAAGACGATGTTGACAGTGACTGTATCTGGCCTGGAGATAGGGATAAAAGTAAATTTACTCCAACCCTCCGTGTCCCTGAGATGGGTGTAATTCGCCCAGAACCTGTCCAGACTAGCCATGAGCTTAAAGCTGACATCGTAGCCCTGTCTGTCTGGTAGGTTTATAATGGCCGGCCGGTGTGAACCCCATCTGGTGACACAGGACCCCCCCCCCTCCCACCTACCTCTATGTGTCCTGTTGTACATAATCTGCTCCTTGAGAAATGGTTTTAAATTTACTTGAGAAAGGAGCCGAGACGTTCCGAGACGCTGTCTCTGTCCTCAGTATTAGTTATCAGCCATTACAAAGGGATCCACTACTGAGGACTCGCAAGTGTTTCGTTTTTCTATATTAGGTATTAGTGACATCGGGGTGCTTTGGCTTCTCGATGTTTTGTACCTTGTAATGTCGCTGAGTGAGGTTTCTATAGTGGAGATGACGAGGCGAGGCAGAGGAGGCGGCAGACCCGGGGCCATGCTCAGTACATTGTCGCTGCTGCTGCTGCTGCTGTTGTTGTAGATATTTGTATCTGTGACTGGGCAATAAGGAAACAGAAAACGGTAACAGAGAACAGAGAAGTGTGAGAAAGAGAGATCTACAAGGAGGCTGCGTGTCACGTAGAAAGAAGGAAGGAAACTGTCATGAGGAAACTGAAGCCTTTGTGTCCGAGTAGAACATGGCAGTGACCCAGAGACTTATACGGAGACTTCTGACTATCATAGTGTGAAATGTCACTGCAAAGAGATATAGGCCGGGTAACGAGGGGTTAAATGCATCTGTATCCATGAGGAAGTGAGTACGAGTGAGCAAGACAGGACAGGAGACATACACTGTACAGAAACCTCAGCTGTAGACAGGGAATGGACTCAGCATCCAGCGTACCTGGGGCCCCATGTTCCTGAGGGGGCGCACTGGGTAGTGGTGTGGGGTACGGGGCTCGCAGCCAGCTGGAAATGGCTGGGGCCCCAGATCACCATGATAGCGATCAGGTAAAGCTTGGATGGCAGCCCAGGGGAGGTTACTAACAATGATATCATACTGATACTCACCTGTCCTGGGCTCAGCAGCCACTGACTGAAGTCCTGCTCCCCTGTGATTGGGCCCCAGCGGTCATGTGGAGCCCAATCACAGACCCCAGCAGTGACATCTGGGCGGGAGGAAGAAAAGGAGAGGAAGGAGTGAGGAGGGAGCAAGGAGAGGTGAGTATAAGTGTCTGCTATGTATAATCACATCCCCTGGGCCTCTGGGGTAGGAGGAGACCCTACAGTACAATAATAGCACCGGGTCTAGGGGGGGTCTTGGGAGCATATAATACTGTGTGGTGGCCACTGTGGGCATATAATACTGTGTGGTGGCCACTGTGGGCATATAATACTGTGTGGTGGCCACTGTGGGCATATAATACTGTGTGGTGGCCACTGTGGGCATATAATACTGTGTGGGGGCCACTGTGGGCATATAATACTGTGTGGGGGCCACTGTGGGCATATAATGCTGTGTGGGGGCCATGGTGGAGCATATAATACTGTGTGGGGGCCATGGTGGAGCATATAATACTGTGTGGGGGCCATGGTGGAGCATATAATACCGTGTGGGGGCCATGGTGGAGTGGCACTATTAGCAGTATCAGGCCCTGTTCACAGGGTGGACTCAGGCACTGATTTTGCAGTGGATTTCGCCCCCATATCAGCAGCAGATTCCTCCCTCATTTTGCCTCCTATTTATACTGATTGGAGCAGGACGCTGGAGTAATAACGTGTCCTGGATCTTGCCACAGATTCTGCAGTGGATTTGGAGGCCGCGGCTGGAGAATCTTCACTAGTTAGACTCATTCATTTAGGCCTAATCAGTGGTGGAAAATCGTAACAGAATGCGTGAGCCGGGGGAAGAGAATAAAGAGGAATCCATGGCAGGTGTCCGCCTCAAATTCATTCTTTACTTTCCAATGTCTGAGCAGGTTGTATCTACTACAACTGGAGTGGACTGAAAGGGACCATTCACACAAAGCATTCAGGTGCAGATTCTGACGCGGAATCCATGCAGAAAAAAAGCCTCCCATTAACTTCTGGGGCGAGGACAGAGGGGATGCAGGGAAGTGTCAGCGCATATTTATAGGGTCAGTATATAATGTAGTATCCGCCCTCCTGTTACATGATATTATGACATCATCTCTCTATAGGGTCGGTATATAATGTAGTATCCGCCCTCTTGTTACATGATATTATGACATCACCTCTCTATAGGGTCAGTATATAATGTATAATGTAGTATCCGCCCTCCTGTTACATGATATTATGACATCACCTCTCTATAGGGTCGGTATATAATGTAGTATCCGCCCTCCTGTTACATGATATTATGACATCATCTCTCTATAGGGTCGGTATATAATATAGTATCCGCCCTCCTGTTACATGATATTATGACATCACCTCTCTATAGGGTCGGTATATAATGTAGTATCCGCCCTCCTGTTACATGATATTATGACATCATCTCTCTATAGGGTCGGTATATAATATAGTATCCGCCCTCTTGTTACATGATATTATGACATCACCTCTCTATAGGGTCGGTATATAATGTAGTATCCGCCCTCTTCTTACATGATATTATGACATCACCTCTCTATATGGTCGGTATATAATGTAGTATCCACCCTCCTGTTATATGATATTATGACATCACCTCTCTATAGGGTCGGTATATAATGTAGTATCCGCCCTCCTGTTACATGATATTATGACATCACCTCTCTATAGGGTCAGTATATAATGTAGTATCCGCCCTCCTGTTACATGATATTATGACATCACCTCTCTATAGGGTCGGTATATAATATAGTATCTGCCCTCTTCTTACATGATATTATGACATCACCTCTCTATAGGGTCGGTATATAATGTAGTATCCACCCTCTTGTTACATAATATTATGACATCACCTCTCTATAGGGTCGGTATATAATGTAGTATCCGCCCTCCTGTTATATGATATTATGACATCACCTCTCTATATGGTCGGTATATAATGTAGTATCCACCCTCTTGTTACATGATATTATGACATCACCTCTCTATAGGGTCGGTATATAATGTAGTATCCGCCCTCCTGTTACATGATATTATGACATCACCTCTCTATAGGGTCGGTATATAATGTAGTATCCGCCCTCTTCTTACATGATATTATGACATCACCTCTCTATATGGTTGGTATATAATGTAGTATCTGCCCTCCTGTTATATGATATTATGACATCACCTCTCTATAGGGTCGGTATATAATGTAGTATCCACCCTCCTGTTATATGATATTATGACATCACCTCTCTATAGGGTTGGTATATAATGTAGTATCCACCCTCCTGTTATATGATATTATGACATCACCTCTCTATAGGGTCGGTATATAATGTAGTATCCACCCTCCTGTTATATGATATTATGACATCACCTCTCTATAGGGTCGGTATATAATGTAGTATCCGCCCTCCTGTTACATGATATTATGACATCACCTCTCTATAGGGTCGGTATATAATGTAGTATCCGCCCTCCTGTTATATGATATTATGACATCACCTCTCTATAGGGTCGGTATATAATGTAGTATCCGACCTCCTGTTATATGATATTATGACATCACCTCTCTATAGGGTCAGTATATAATGTATAATGTAGTATCCGCCCTCCTGTTACATGATATTATGACATCACCTCTCTATAGGGTCGGTATATAATGTAGTATCCGCCCTCCTGTTACATGATATTATGACATCACCTCTCTATAGGGTCGGTATATAATGTAGTATCCGCCCTCCTGTTATATGATATTATGACATCACCTCTCTATAGGGTCGGTATATAATGTAGTATCCGCCCTCCTGTTACGTGATATTATGACATCACCTCTCTATAGGGTCGGTATATAATGTAGTATCCGCCCTCCTGTTACGTGATATTATGACATCACCTCTCTATAGGGTCGGTATATAATATAATATCTGCCCTCCTGTTACGTGATATTATGACATCACCTCTCTATAGGGTCGGTATATAATATAGTATCCGCCCTCCTGTTACGTGATATTATGACACCACCTCTCTATAGGGTCGGTATATAATGTAGTATCCGCCCTCCTGTTATATGATATTATGACATCACCTCTCTATAGGGTCGGTATATAATGTAGTATCCGCCCTCCTGTTACATGATATTATGACATCACCTCTCTATAGGGTCGGTATATAATGTAGTATCCGCCCTCCTGTTATATGATATTATGACATCACCTCTCTATAGGGTCGTTATATAATGTTGTATCCGCCCTCCTGTTATATGATATTATTGCATCACTTCTCTATAGGGTCGGTATATAATGTAGTATCCACCCTCTTGTTACATGATATTATGACATCACCTCTCTATAGGGTCGGTATATAATGTAGTATCCGCCCTCCTGTTATATGATATTATGACATCACCTCTCTATAGGGTCGGTATATAATGTAGTATCCGCCCTCCTGTTACGTGATATTATGACATCACCTCTCTATAGGGTCGGTATATAATGTAGTATCCGCCCTCCTGTTATGTGATATTATGACATCACCTCTCTATAGGGTCGGTATATAATGTAGTATCCGCCCTCCTGTTACATAATATTATGACATCACCTCTCTATAGGGTCGGTATATAATGTAGTATCCGCCCTCCTGTTACATAATATTATGACATCACCTCTCTATAGGGTCGGTATATAATGTAGTATCCGCCCTCCTGTTACGTGATATTATGACACCACCTCTCTATAGGGTCGGTATATAATGTAGTATCCGCCCTCCTGTTATATGATATTATGACATCACCTCTCTATAGGGTCAGTATATAATGTAGTATCCGCCCTCCTGTTACATGATATTATGACATCACCTCTCTATAGGGTCGGTATATAATGTAGTATCCGCCCTCCTGTTACATGATATTATGACATCACCTCTCTATATGGTCGGTATATAATGTAGTATCCGCCCTCCTGTTATATGATATTATGACATCACCTCTCTATAGGGTCGGTATATAATGTATAATGTAGTATCCGCCCTCCTGTTACATGATATTATGACATCACCTCTCTATAGGGTCGTTATATAATGTTGTATCCGCCCTCCTGTTATATGATATTATTGCATCACTTCTCTATAGGGTCGGTATATAATGTAGTATCCGCCCTCCTGTTACGTGATATTATGACATCACCTCTCTATAGGGTCGGTATATAATGTAGTATCCGCCCTCCTGTTATATGATATTATGACATCACCTCTCTATAGGGTCGGTATATAATGTAGTATCCGCCCTCCTGTTACGTGATATTATGACATCACCTCTCTATAGGGTCGGTATATAATGTAGTATCTGCCCTCCTGTTATGTGATATTATGACAGCACCTCTCTATAGGGTCGGTATATAATGTAGTATCCGCCCTCCTGTTATATGATATTATTGCATCACCTCTCTGTATTCCATGTGACTGTTATCTCTGTTTCTTGTTTTCTTACTTTTCTGTTTCTGATATTCCTCCCATTATACGCGGAGCGATAACAGCTCCGGACTCCGATAAGCCTGACAAGACGAGATGTCCTATATACACTGTATATACATGAGGCAATGATGAGGGATCATAAAACTACTGGTGTTTATTGTCTCCCTATATACAGATATGGAGTAGATATAGTATACACTTATCTCATTCACCTTATCAGCTCTGCACTAATCCTCGAGGAAGTCACCTATGTGACCAGGACTGACCAGGACTGACCACCTATAATAAGCCATCACCTATGTGACCAGCACTGACCTCCTATATAATAAGCCATCAGCTATGTGACCAGGACTGACCACCTGTATAATAAGCCATCAGCTATGTGACCAGGACTGACCACCAATAATAAGCCATCAGCTATGTGACCAGGACTGACCACCTATAATAAGCCATCACCTATACTGACCAGGACTGACCACCAATAATAAGCCATCAGCTATGTGACCAGGACTGACCACCTATAATAAGCCATCACCTATACTGACCAGGACTGACCACCAATAATAAGCCATCACCTATACTGACCAGGACTGACCACCAATAATAAGCCATCACCTATGTGACCAGGACTGACCACCTATAATAAACCGTCATATTCAGTGATACACAAACACAGAGGACACAATGGACCTGGTCACAAACTTTGACCCAACCAGAGATGAAGAAGACATTGGAGACTCGTATCATTAGGGTTATTGTCCATTTTTGAGAACGTGGATTCTTGTCCACACAGACACAGTGACGACCCCTTCTTCAGGTCCTACCACAAGTCTCTCCAGTGACACCATGCACCATCGGTTTTAGTATCCCACCAGGGTGAGACCACCACCACCACTGTAGATACAGATGCTGTAAATATGGTCCCGAAAAGTGGCGGTGGGAGGTCAGAAGTTCACCAGGTCTCGTCCATCTCTATTGACACCTGGTGACCACATTGCAATGAAAGTTCTGCAGATGTTCTCCGTAAGTTCTTTGTCCGCACCGCCCTGAGGCCATGTCTCACCTTAGTTGTATTGTCCTCCGCTCCTAGGACACAGTAACAGAGGAGACCTCAGGCTCCGTGTCCTCAGTCGTCTCCTCGTCTTCTCTCAGTGACTATTATGAGCAAGTAAGGAAGAAGTGAAGATCTGGATATGTAGATTAGAGGTGAGCAGAAGGTTCTGGTAGCGAGAAGTTTGTGGCCTGGACTTTGGCCAGGAGCCTTTACGCGCTGCAGCCTCTCATATCTCTGGAATGTTTGATGAATGGCGCAGCCGATTTCATTGTCGCCGTATCTGAGTCACATCAAGTATTGACTGAGAACAAACGTCCCATATTGTGAAAGAGAAGAAGGCGGCCAAGGCCTAATGTGCGGCCTAATCCCAGAAGAACTGGCGCTGTACCCGAGCCAGCCTTGTGGAGGGAGAATAATCCCCTACTATAAAGATCTCCAGGAGACGCCTGTCCTCACACGTCCCCACCCGGGAATGAGGACACCCTACAACTCCGCAGTCACACCATGGGACATCACACCCCCAATAACACTACTGCCCCACCACCATCTGTACGGCCCCTCCCCTCATAGACTGTAAGCCCTGGTGGTCTGGGCCCTCTACCCCCCTGTGCCAGTGATCACTGCTAGAATTATATATATGTCCTGTACCATATGTAATCCCCCAAATGTACAGCACCATGGGATTAATATAATAATGTACAGAGCACCATGGGATTAATATAATAATGTACAGCACCATGGGATTAATATAATAATGTACAGAGCACCATGGGATTAATATAATAATGTACAGCACCATGGGATTAATATAATAATGTACAGCACCATGGGATTAATATAATAATGTACAGAGCACCATGGGAGTAATATAATAATGTACAGCACCATGGGATTAATATAATAATGTACAGAGCACCATGGGATTAATATAATAATGTACAGAGCACCATGGGATTAATATAATAATGTACAGAGCACCATGGTATTAATATAATAATGTACAGAGCACCATGGAATTAATATAATAATGTACAGAGCACCATGGGATTAATATAATAATGTACAGCACCATGGGATTAATATAATAATGTACAGAGCGCCATGGGATTAATATAATAATGTACAGAGCACCATGAAATTAATACAAAGATGTACAGAGCACCATGGGATTAATATAATAATGTACAGAGCACCACGGAATTAATATAATAATGTACAGAGCACCGTGGGATTAATATAATAATGTAAAGCACCATGAGATTAATATAATAATATACAGAGCACCATGGGATTAATATAATAATGTACAGAGCACCATGGGATTAATATAATAATGTACATAGCACCATGGGATTAATATAATAATGTACAGAGCACCATGGGATTAATATATTAATGTACAGCACAATGGGATTAATATAATAATGTACAGCACCATGAGATTAATATAATAATGTACAGAGCACCATGGGATTAATACAATAATGTACAGCACCATGGGATTAATATAATAATGTACAGAGCACCATGGGATTAATATAATAATGTACAGAGCACCATGGGATTAATATAATAATGTACAGAGCACCACGGAATTAATATAATAATGTACAGAGCACCGTGGGATTAATATAATAATGTAAAGCACCATGAGATTAATATAATAATATACAGAGCACCATGGGATTAATATAATAATGTACAGAGCACCATGGGATTAATATAATAATGTACATAGCACCATGGGATTAATATATTAATGTACAGAGCACCATGGGATTAATATATTAATGTACAGCACAATGGGATTAATATAATAATGTACAGCACCATGAGATTAATATAATAATGTACAGAGCACCATGGGATTAATACAATAATGTACAGCACCATGGGATTAATATAATAATGTACAGAGCACCATGGGATTAATATAATAATGTACAGAGCACCACGGAATTAATATAATAATGTACAGAGCACCGTGGGATTAATATAATAATGTAAAGCACCATGAGATTAATATAATAATATACAGAGCACCATGGGATTAATATAATAATGTACAGAGCACCATGGGATTAATATATTAATGTACAGCACAATGGGATTAATATAATAATGTACAGCACCATGAGATTAATATAATAATGTACAGAGCACCATGGGATTAATACAATAATGTACAGCACCATGGGATTAATATAATAATGTACAGAGCACCATGGGATTAATATAATAATGTACAGAGCACCATGGGATTAATATAATAATGTACAGAGCACCACGGAATTAATATAATAATGTACAGAGCACCGTGGGATTAATATAATAATGTAAAGCACCATGAGATTAATATAATAATATACAGAGCACCATGGGATTAATATAATAATGTACAGAGCACCATGGGATTAATATAATAATGTACATAGCACCATGGGATTAATATAATAATGTACAGAGCACCATGGGATTAATATATTAATGTACAGCACAATGGGATTAATATAATAATGTACAGCACCATGAGATTAATATAATAATGTACAGAGCACCATGGGATTAATACAATAATGTACAGCACCATGGGATTAATATAATAATGTACAGAGCACCATGGGATTAATATAATAATGTACAGAGCACCATGGGATTAATATAATAATGTACAGAGCACCACGGAATTAATATAATAATGTACAGAGCACCGTGGGATTAATATAATAATGTAAAGCACCATGAGATTAATATAATAATATACAGAGCACCATGGGATTAATATAATAATGTACAGAGCACCATGGGATTAATATAATAATGTACAGAGCACCATGGGATTAATATAATAATGTACAGAGCACCATGGGATTAATATATTAATGTACAGCACAATGGGATTAATATAATAATGTACAGCACCATGAGATTAATATAATAATGTACAGAGCACCATGGGATTAATACAATAATGTACAGCACCATGGGATTAATATAATAATGTACAGAGCACCATGGGATTAATATAATAATGTACAGAGCACCATGGGATTAATATAATAATGTACAGAGCACCATGGGATTAATATAATAATGTACAGAGCATCATGGGATTAATATAATAATGTACAGAGCACCATGGGAGTAATATAATAATGTACAGAGCACCATGGGATTAATATAATAATGTACAAAGCACCATGGGATTAATATAATAATGTACAGAGCACCATGTGATTAATATAGTAATGTACAGCACCATGGGATTAATATAATAATGTACAGAGCACCAGGGCATTAATATAATAATGTACAGAGCACCATGGGATTAATACAATAATGTACAGCACCATGGGATTAATATAATAATGTACAGAGCACCATGGGATTAATATAATAATGTACAGAGCACCATGGGATTAATATAATAATGTACAGAGCACCATGGGATTAATATAATAATGTACAGAGCACCATGGAATTAATATAATAATGTACAGAGCATTATGGAATTAATATAATAATATACAGCACCATGGGATTAATATAATAATGTACAGAGCACCATGGGATTAATATAATAATGTACAGAGCATCATGGGATTAATATAATAATGTACAGAGCACCATGCAATTAATATAATAATGTAAAGAGCATCATGGGATTAATATAATAATGTACAGAGCACCATGGGATTAATATAGTAATGTACAGAGCACCATGCGATTAATATAATAATGTACAGAGCACCATGGGATTAATATAATAATGTACAGAGCACCATAGAATTAATATAATGATGTACAGAGCACCATGGGATTAATAGAATAATGTACAAAGCACCATGGGATTAATATAATAATGCACAGCACCATGGAATTAATATAATCATGTACAGAGCACCATGGGATTGAAATAATAATGTACAGAACATCATGGGATTAATATAATAATGTACAGCACCAAGCAATTAATATATTAACGTAAAGAGCACCATGGGATTAATATAATAATGTATAGAGCACCATGGGAGTAATATAATAATGTACAGAGCACCATGGGATTAATATAATAATGTACAGAGCACCATGGGATTAATATAGTAATGTACAGCACCATGGGATTAATATAATAATGTACAGAGCACCAGGGGATTAATATAATAATGTACAAAGCACCATGGGAGTAATATAATAATATACAGCACCATGGGATTAATATAATAATGTACAGAGCACCATGGGATTAATATAATAATGTACAGAGCACCAGGGGATTAATATAATAATGTACAGAGCACCATGGGATTAATATAATAATGTACAGCACCATGGGAGTAATATAATAATATACAGCACCATGGGATTAATATAATAATGTACAGAGCACCATGGGATTAATATAATAATGTACAGAGCACCAGGGGATTAATATAATAATGTACAGCACCATGGGAGTAATATAATAATATACAGCACCATGGGATTAATATAATAATGTACAGAGCACCATAGGATTAATATAATAACGTAAGGGGCCACACTGTGGTTCAGTGGTTAGCACTGCAGCCTTGCAGCACTGGTGTTCAAATCCCGCCAAGGGCATAAAACCATCTGCAAGGAGTTTGTATGTTCTCCCCGTGTTTGCATGGATTTCTATCCCATATTCCAAAGACATACTGATAGGGAAAAATGTACATTGTGAGCTCTATGTGGGGAACACAATCTACATTAGAAAAAAAAAAATATATATAATAATGTACAGAGCATCATGGGATTAATATAATAATGTACAGAGCACCATGGGATTAATATAATAATGTACAGAGCACCATGGGATGAATATAATAATGTACAGCACCATGGGATTAATATAATAATGTACAGAGCATCATGGGAGTAATATAATAATATACAGCACCATGGGATTAATATAATAATATACAGAGCATCATGGGATTAATATAATAATGTACATAGCACCATGCAATTAATATAATAATGTAAAGAGCATCATGGGATTAATATAGTAATGTACAGAGCACCATGGGATTAATATAATAACGTACAGAGCACCATAGGATTAATATAATAATGTACAGAGCACCATGGGATTAATATAATAACGTACAGAGCACCATAGGATTAATATAATAATGTACAGAGCACCATGGGATTAATATAATAATGTACAGAGCACCATAGGATTAATATAATAATGTACAGCACCATGGGATTAATATAATAATGTACAGAGCACCATGGAATTAATATAATAATGTAAAGAGCACCATGGGAGTAATATAATAATATACAGCACCATTGGATTAATATAATAATGTACAGAGCACCATGGGATTAATATAATAATGTACAGCACCATGGGATTAATATAATAATGTACAGCGCACCATGGGATTAATATAATAATGTAAAGAGCACCATGGGAGTAATATAATAATGTACAGAACACCATGGGATTAATATAATAATGTACAGAGCATCATGGGATTAATATAATAATGTACAGAGCACCATGGGATTAATATAATAATGTACAGAACACCATGGGATTAATATAATAATGTACAGCACCATTGAATTAATATAATAATGTACAGAGCACCATTGGATTAATATAATAATGTACAGAGCACCATGGGAGTAATATAATAATGTACAGAGCACCATGGGATTAATATAATAATTTACAGAGCACCATGGGATTAATATAATAAAGTACAGCACCATGGGATTAATATAATAATGTACAGAGCACCATGGGATTAATATAATAATGTACAGCACCATGGGAGTAATATAATAATGTACAGAGCACCATGAGATTAATATGATAATGTACAGAGCACCATGGGATTAATATAATAATGTACAGCACCATGGGAATAATATAATAATGTACAGAGCACCATGGGATTAATATAATAATGTACAGAGCACCATGGGATTAATATAATAATGTACAGAGCCAAGGGATTAATATAATAATGTACAGCACCATGGGATTATTATAATAATGTACAGCACCATGGGATTAATATAATAATGTACAGAGCACCATGCGATTAATATAATAAAGTACAGAACACCATGGGAGTAATATAATAATGTACAGCACCATGAGATTAATATAATAATGTACAGAGCACCATGGGATTAATATAATAATGTACAGAGCACCATGGGAGTAATATAATAATGTACAGCACCATGAGATTAATATAATAATGTACAGAGCACCATGGGATTGATTTAATAATGTACAGAATGTCATGGGATTAATATAATAATGTACAGAGCACCATGGAATTAATATAATAATGTACAGAGTACCATGGAATTAATATAATAATGTACAGAGCACCATGGGATTCTTATAATAATGTATAGAGCACCATGGGATTAATATAATAATGTACAGAGCACCATGGGATTAATATAATAATGCACAGCACCATGCAATTAATATAAAATTGTACAAAGCACCATGGGATTAATATAATAATGTACAGAGCACCATGGGATTAATATAATAATGTACAGAGCACCATGGGATTAATATATTAATGCACAGCACCGTGGAATTAATATAATAATGTACAGAACATCATAGGATTAATATAATAAAGTACAGAGCACCATGGGATTAATATAATAATGTACAGAGCACCATGGGATTAATATAATAATGTACATTACCATGCGATTAATATAATAATGTACAGAGCACCATGGGATTAATATAATAATGTACAGAGCACCATGGGATTAATATAATAATGTACAGAGCACCATGGGATTAATATAATAATGTACAGAGCACCATGGGAGTAATATAATAATATACAGCACCATGGGATTAATATAATAATGTACAGAGCACCATGGGATTTATATAATAATGTACAGAGCACCATGGGATTAATATAATAATGTACAGAGCACCATGGGATTAATATAATAATGTAGAGAGCACCATGGGATTAATATAATAATGTAAAGAGCACCATGGGATTAATATAATAATGTACAGAGCACCATGGGATTAATATAATAATGTACAGAGCATCATGGGATTAATATAATAATGTACAGCACCATGGGATTAATATAATAATGTACAGAACACCATGGGATTAATATAATAATGTACAGAGCACCATGGGATTAATATAATAATGTACAGAGCACCATGGGATTAATATAATAATGTACAGAGCACCATGGGATTAATATAATAATGTACAGGGCACCATGGGATTAATATAATAATGTACAGAGCACCATGGGATTAATATAATAATGTACAGAGCACCATGGGATTAATATAATAATGTACAGAGCACCATGGGATTACAGACAATGTGATGTGTTGTATTGTGTATGTCGTGATACAGACAATGTGATCTGTTATATATTGGAAAGCTATATGTAAATGTGAGTGAGTAGAGTGAGGGCTACGCCTGAGGTGACAGTAAGGAGTGTGCAGGCAGTCTGAGGCAGGAAATGCCAGGCATTGTGTGAGACAACTACAGAGGGATCTGCGTCAGCAGCACATAGCTGGGGAAACTGTACAACAGCATCATCAATAACAGAATCCTCACCTTCCTCACACAACACGGGGTCCTCAGCAAGAGCCAAGCAGGGTTCATGCCAAACCACCGCACCACAGACCATATCTACACCCTGCACAGCCTCATCAAGACGCACGTCCACAACACCAGAAGAGGCAAGATATTTGCCTGCTTCGTGGACTTTAAGAAGGCGTTTGATTCAGTATGGCACCCAGGCCTACTCCTGAAACTCCTAGAGAGCGGAATAGGAGGAAGAACGTACAACGTCATCAAGAGCTCCTACACCGGAAACCAGTGCAGTGTGAAGGTGAATGGGAAAAGGACAGCATACTTCCAACAGGCCCGAGGGGTCAGACAAGGCTGTAGCCTGAGCCCAACGCTCTTCAACATCTACATCAATGAACTGGCTACAGCCCTGGAGGCCTCACCAACCCCAGGCCTCACCCTGAACAATCGGGAGGTGAAGTTCCTGCTATACGCTGATGACCTCCTACTCCTGGCCCCCACCGAGAAAGACCTCCAAGAAAGCCTGTCAGTGCTGGAAACATTCAGCACCACATGGGCCCTACCCATCAACCAGAAGAAGACCAAAGTCATGGCATTCCAGAAGAAGGGCCACAATAAAGCCTCCACCACCCCACAATTCACACTGAACGGCTCCACACTGGAGAAAACCAACAGCTACACCTACCTGGGGCTGGAGCTCAGCCAATCAGGAAGCTTCAAAGCAGCAATAGAAACCCTGAAAGCAAAAGCCTGCAGAACCTTCTACGCCATCAGAAGACAACTGTACCACCTCAAACCACCGGTGAGGGTCTGGATGAAGATATTTGACGCTGTCATCTCCCCGATCCTTCTCTATGGCAGTGAGGTTTGGGGCCCAGCCACCTACCCAGACCAGTCAAAGTGGGATTCCAGCCCAACAGAGAACTTCCACCTGGAGTTCTGCAAATACCTGCTCCATGTCCATCGCAACACCTCCAACATGGCCTGCAGGGCAGAGCTAGGCAGACTCCCCCTATGGCTCACCATGCAGAAGAGGGCGCTATCATTCTGGACACACATACAGGGCAGCAGTCCTGGCTCTTACCACCACCAAGCCTGGCTGAGCCACAGAGCCCCGAGAAAAACTAATACCCCCCAACCAAACATCAGCCATCTGCCAAGCCAAAACCCCCAACATGCCCTGAACAAGGCTCAAATAAAAGGAGTCATTGAGAGAGACAGAGAGCGGTACATGGAGGAATGGAGAAGCGCAATAAATAACTCCAAGAAACTCACCGTGTACCAATCCCTACAAAGGGACTACACCATGGCCACCTACCTGGAGAGAATACGCCACCCCAAGCACAGACAGACCCTGAGCCGGTACAGACTGAGCGCCCACAACCTAGAGATAGAGACGGGGCGATACAGGCAGACGTACAAGCCACGGGAGAAGAGACTGTGCCAGCACTGTGACCAGGGGGTCCTAGAAGACCAGACCCACTTCCTGCTACACTGCACCAAATACTCAGCTGTGAGGGCCGTCTACTACCAAAGACTCTCTGCCCACATCCCAGACTGGGAGAAGAGGAAACTCTACATCCTACTGGGAGAAGAAGAGGCCACTGTGGAGATCGCTGCCCAATACGTGTCCAGCTGTCACCAAACCAGAGGAAGATGAGACTCCACGGACTGTTATACCCCAAACCACCGCCCCACCCCCACCCCACCCCCACCTCCCCATATAGCAGCCACCAACTAAGAGGAAGATGAGACTCCACGGACTGTTATACCCCAAACCACACTATATACTGTAAGAGCGGTCACACTGTATACTGTAAGAGTGGTCACACTATATACTATATACTGTAAGAGCGGTCACACTATATACTGTAAGAGAGGTCACACTATATACTGTATACTGTAAGAGCGGTCACACTATATACTGTATACTGTAAGAGTGGTCACACTATATACTATATACTGTAAGAGCGGTCACACTATATACTGTATACTGTAAGAGCGGTCACACTATATACTGTAAGAGCGGTCACACTATATACTGTATACTGTAAGAGCGGTCACACTATATACTGTATACTGTAAGAGAGGTCACACTATATACTGTATACTGTAAGAGCGGTCACACTATATACTATATACTGTAAGAGCGGTCACACTATATACTGTATACTGTAAGAGAGGTCACACTATATACTTTATACTGTAAGAGAGGTCACACTATATACTGTATACTGTAAGAGAGGTCACACTATATACTGTATACTGTAAGAGAGGTCACACTATATACTATATACTGTAAGAGCGGTCACACTATATACTGTATACTGTAAGAGAGGCCACACTATATACTGTATACTGTAAGAGCGGTCACACTATATACTGTATACTGTAAGAGCGGTCACACTATATACTGTATACTGTAAGAGAGGTCACACTATATACTGTATACTGTAAGAGAGGTCACACTATATACTATATACTGTAAGAGAGGCCACACTATATACTTTATACTGTAAGAGCGGTCACACTATATACTGTATACTGTAAGAGCGGTCACACTATATACTGTATACTGTAAGAGAGGTCACACTATATACTGTATACTGTAAGAGCGGTCACACTATATACTGTATACTGTAAGAGCGGTCACACTATATACTGTAAGAGCGGTCACACTATATACTGTATACTGTAAGAGTGGTCACACTATATACTGTATACTGTAAGAGAGGTCACACTATATACTGTATACTGTAAGAGAGGTCACACTATATACTGTATACTGTAAGAGAGGTCACACTATATACTATATACTGTAAGAGAGGCCACACTATATACTGTATACTGTAAGAGCGGTCACACTATATACTGTATACTGTAAGAGAGGTCACACTATATACTGTATACTGTAAGAGAGGTCACACTATATACTGTATACTGTAAGAGAGGTCACACTATATACTGTATACTGTAAGAGAGGTCACACTATATACTGTAAGAGAGGTCACACTATATACTGTATACTGTAAGAGCGGTCACACTATATACTGTATACTGTAAGAGCGGTCACACTATATACTGTATACTGTAAGAGCGGTCACACTATATACTGTATACTGTAAGAGAGGTCACACTATATACTGTATACTGTAAGAGAGGTCACACTATATACTGTATACTGTAAGAGAGGTCACACTATATACTGTATACTGTAAGAGCGGTCACACTATATACTGTATACTGTAAGAGCGGTCACACTATATACTGTATACTGTAAGAGAGGCCACACTATATACTGTATACTGTAAGAGGGGTCACACTATATACTGTATACTGTAAGAGCGGTCACACTATATACTGTATACTGTAAGAGGTCACACTAATCAAATCAAATCAAAAAATGCTTTATTGGCACGTCCGAATAGGTATTTGGCATTGCCAAAGCTAGTAAAGTGTGTGTGTGGGGGGGAGTTGGGTTGGGTGGGTGGTGGGTATGGGGGGGGGGGGGTCGGTTATAACAGTCCATGGAGTCTCATCTTCCTCTTCGTTGGTGACTGCTATATGGGGGGGGTTGGAGGTGGGGTGGGGCAGGGCGGTTGGTTTGGGGTATAACAGTCCGTGGAGTCTCGTCTTCCTCTTCGTTGGTGACTGCTATATGGGGAGGTGGGGGCGGGGCGGGTGTTTTGGGATAAATATAACAGTCCATGGAGTCTCATCTTCCTCTTGTTTGGTGACAGCTGGACACGTATTGGGCAGCGATCTCCACAGTGGCCTCTTCTTCTCCCAGTAGGATGTAGAGTTTCCTCTTCTCCCAGTCTGGGATGTGGGTAGAGAGTCTTTGGTAGTAGACGGCCCTCATAGCTGAGTATTTGGTGCAGTGTAGCAGGAAGTGGGTCTGGTCTTCTAGGGCCCCCTGGTCACAGTGCTGGCACAGTCTCTTCTCCCGTGGCTTGTACGTCTGTCTGTATCGCCCCGTCTCTATCTCTAGGTTGTGGGCGCTCAGTCTGTATCGGCTCAGGGTCTGTCTGTGCTTGGGGTGGCGTATTCTCTCCAGGTAGGTGGCCATGGTGTAGTCCCTTTGTAGGGATTGGTACACATTGGTGAGTTTCTTGGAGTTATTTATTTCATTTCTCCATTCTTCAATGTACCGCTCTCTGTTTGCCTCTGTGGTCGCCTTTATTTCGGCCTTGGTTATCATCTGTTGGTGTTTTTGGTTTGGTGGTTGGCTGTTGTTTGGTTGGTGAATGTCTGGTTTGCTCAGGTGGCTTAGCCATGCTTGGTGGTGGTAGGAGTCGCTTCCCTGGATGTGTGCCTGGAAAGCTAGCGCCCTCTTCTGTATGGTGAGCCATAGGGGGAGTCTGCCTAGCTCTGCCCTGCAGGCCATGTTGGAGGTGTTGCGATGGACATGGAGCAGGTATTTGCAGAACTCCAGGTGGAAGTTCTCTGTTGGGCTGGAATCCCACTTTGACTGGTCTGGGTAGGTGGCTGGGCCCCAAACTTCACTGCCATAGAGAAGGATCGGGGAGATGACAGCGTCAAATATCTTCAGCCAGACCCTCACCGGTGGTTTGAGGTGGTACAGTTGACTTCTGATGGCGTAGAAGGTTCTGCAGGCTTTTGCTTTCAGGGTTTCTATTGCTGCTTTGAAGCTTCCTGATTGGCTGAGCTCCAGCCCCAGGTAGGTGTAGCTGTTGGTTTTCTCCAGTGTGGAGCCGTTCAGTGTGAATTGTGGGGTGGTGGAGGCTTTATTGTGGCCCTTCTTCTGAAATACCATGATTTTGGTCTTCTTCTGGTTGATGGGTAGGGCCCATGTGGTGCTGAATTTTTCCAGCACTGACAGGCTTTCTTGGAGGTCTTTCTCGGTGGGGGCCAGGAGTAGGAGGTCATCGGCATACAGCAGGAACTTCACCTCTCGATTGTTCAGGGTGAGGCCTGGGGTTGGTGAGGCCTCCAGGGCTGTAGCCAGTTCATTGATATAGATGTTGAAGAGCGTTGGGCTCAGGCTACAGCCTTGTCTGACCCCTCGGGCCTGTTGGAAGTATGCTGTCCTTTTCCCATTCACCTTCACACTGCACTGGTTTCCGGTGTAGGAGCTCTTGATGACGTCGTACGTTCTTCCTCCTATTCCACTCTCTAGGAGTTTTAGAAGTAGGCCTGGGTGCCATACTGAATCAAACGCCTTCTTAAAGTCCACGAAGCAGGCAAATATCTTGCCTCTTCTGGTGTTGTGGACGTGCGTCTTGATGAGGCTGTGCAGGGTGTAGATATGGTCTGTGGTGCGGTGGTTTGGCATGAACCCTGCTTGGCTCTTGCTGAGGACCCCGTGTTGTGTGAGGAAGGTGAGGATTCTGTTATTGATGATGCTGTTGTACAGTTTCCCCAGCTATGTGCTGCTGACGCAGATCCCTCTGTAGTTGTTGGGGTCATATTGGTCCCCATTCTTGTAGATGGGGGTTATGAGGCCTTTGTTCCAGTCTTCGGGGAAGTGTCCAGCATTGAGCACGAGGATGAATAGCTTTGCCAGTGCCGCGTGTATTGCTGGAGGGCTGTATTTGATCATCTCTGGTAGGATGCCGTCAGGGCCACTGGCCTTTTTGCCTTTCAGCAGGACAATTCTTTCCTGTATATCTTTTATGGTGATTGGTGAGTCCAGAGGGTTCTGGAAGTCTTTGATGACTTTCTCCATGTCCCTCAGTTTGGTGATTATCTGTTGCTGTTCTGGAGTTAGTTCTTCTTCTGGGATGTTTTTGTAGAGACCTCTGAAGTAGTTGAGCCAGATATTGCCATTTTGGATGTGGAGAGAGTTTTTCTTGGGCTTTGTGCCCATGTGGTGCCAGGTCTCCCAGAATGAGCTTTCCTGGAGGGAGTCCTCTAGTTGCTCGATTTTGTGGGAGAGGTATCTCTGTTTCTTCTCTCTGAGGGTGCCCTTGTATTGCTTGCATAGATTGCTGTAGGCTTCCCTCACCTCCTTGTTGTTGGGGTCCCTGTGTTTTTGGTTGGAGGCTGTTCTTAGGGTATGGCGTAGTGCTCTGCAGTCGCTGTCGAACCATTTGTGGGACTGTTTGTTGGTTTGTCTTATGGGTTTGGTTGGTTTCAGGCCTGCTAGTTCTGCTGTGGTCTGTAGGATGTACTTGAGATCCTTCACAGCTCCGGTGACTCCCTGTTGGTCTGGCTGATAGGTGTTTGTATGGAAGTTTGTGAGCAGTGTCTTGATTTCGGGTCGGTTGGTTGCGTTGGTATATTCTATGGCCTGGTGGTTGGTCCATGTGAAATGTCTTGGTAGGTTGTAGAGGCCGGACTGTTGGGGCTCATGTATGGGTGTTTTGTTCCTGGTTCTCATGTATAGTAGGATCTGGTTGTGGTCTGATAGATGGGAGTCAGGTGCGATTGTGAAGTCTTCAATGTCTGACAGGTCTGCGTCTGTAATGGCATAGTCCACCACGCTGTTGCCCACTTGAGAGTTTAGTGTGAAGCGTCCTCTGGGATCGCCTGTGGTACGTCCGTTTATTATGTACAGTCCTAGGCTTCGGCACATGTTCAGCAGTTGTCTCCCACTCTTGTTGACAATTCTGTCTTGGCTGTTTCTTCTTGTCTGTGTGGGTTCTGGGTGGTGGATCTCACTACCGTGCGTATGTGGGTTGTCGTCAGGAGGCAGGTAGTCTAACTCTGTGCCTGTCCTTGCATTCAGGTCTCCGCATATTAGTACTCTGCCTTTGGGTTGGAAGTGGACGGCTTCCCTTTGTAGGACCTCGTAAGTGTCGGGGTGGTGGTAGGGGGACCCTGGTGGGGGCATATATACTGCACAGAGATAGATGTCCTGCTGGCCGCTGAGGATGGAGCTGCTTATTTTTATCCATATGTGATTAGTTCCACGTTTGGTAGCTTTTACGTGTTCTTTGAGCTCCTCCTTGTACCATATTAGTATGCCTCCTGAGTGGCGGCCATGTTTGGTGGTCTTATTTTTCTGGGCGGGCACTGAGAGTTCCTTGTAGCCCATGGGTGTTAGGGACTCGTCATCTGCCCGGGTCCATGTCTCTAGGAGGATTTGAATGTCTATGTTTTTTAGTCTGTCTATGAAGTCTGGATCTTTTGGGTTAGATCTATAGGCTGAGGCGTTCAGCCCTTGTATGTTCCAACTACTGATAGTTAGTGATTTCATCTTCGGTGTGTAAACCTTGTAATGAGCTGTCCTGCAGAGGACGGGCTGGGTTCTTGGTTGGTTGCAGTGTGGCCAGGTATTGGTTTATGTGCATTGCTGTTGTGGCCATTGTAGTAACCGCATGCTCTATTCTCTTTATTGTCTCTATGTTGGTGCTCTGGGTTGCTCTGGTTGGCTTTTTCTTGATAGGTGGCATCTTTGGGGGGTTCTGTCTTGGATATTGGCGGTTGTCGGGTATTATTTCCATGGTTCTTTGTCTTGTTTGTTGTCTAGGCCCGGGGTCTCTGTTGAGCACTAAGTCTTTGAATTCCTTCGCTAGGAGGCTGACGCCATGTTTATTGAGGTGTTTGTCATCATATAGGTGACGCTTATCTATGGAGGGGTGTTGTGCCAGGGTGATGCCTGGTGTTTGTCTGATTCTGGTCGCCAGCTCTTTGTTGATCCCCATGATGGTAGCTTCAGAGATGTCTTCTCGTGGGAGCAGAGATGACAGGATGATACTACTGTCTGGGAACTGTTGCTTTGCTTTCTCTGCTAGTTGGACCAGTTGGCCGGCTGTCTGTTGGGGCTGGTCAGGGAGATCTTCTGTGCCTGTGTGTATGACAATGTGTTTCGGGGTAGTGAAGAAAGGCTTGCAGATAATGGTATTGGCTTTTTCAATGGTTGGGCTGTGGATTTTCTTGACTCTTTGCCGTGGGAAGAGCTTTCTTGTATTAATGTACTTGCCATTGGAGTCTATGATCAGGACTATATCTGGGTTTGAGGTTCTCGTTGTTTGGGTTCTCTCTGGCTCTATGTCTGGGGTGATGGACAGTTCTGGACTTTCTTGTGATGTGTGAGGCATTTCTGGCTTATTGATACCTTGATCAGAGTCTGTTGTGTTTTCCTCCCCCTCTTCCTTAGATCTTATCTCTTGTGTCTGTAGTTTCAGGCCTGATAACTCTTCCTTTAGTTCTGTGATTTCTTGTAGGCACTGCGTCATTGTATCCCACAGCTTGACATTCTCTTGCTGGCAGGCTGCTATCTCTTTTCTCAGATTTGTGTTTTCCTGGATAAGTTTGTGAGTGGCTTTTGTGTCGCCATTTGTGCTGGACAGTTCGTTGACATTACAGTTTCTGTTATAATTGTGTTTATAGATAGTAAAATCTCTCTCCAGCCGGGATACAGTCTCTGTGAGGGACTCTACTGAGAGGTGTGAGGAGTCGGGGGAGGGCTTGCTGGCTTGTGTACTGGCAGTGTTGGGGGATGTCACGGGTAATTCACCTGAGTCAGTGGGTGATCCTGTGTCTGTGCCCCTTTTTAGTTGTGCCTGATTCTTGATCTCTGGGAATTTTTCGATATATTGGTGAAGCCTATCTTCTCTTCCTTGAATCATTAAAGTCCCACTAGTAAAAATGGTTGTTGTGAGAATCACTTCGCCGACCCCTTGTGGGTTTTTTATTCTGATTGTTATTTTGCCTGTATCCGCCTCTTCTGTTGTTGTACTCTTGTAGCAGTCACATATTGCATGCTGCCAGGCTCTTATATAATCGGTGTGCATAATGAGGTTAGTCATTCTTTGGTTTGATGTGTAATCAGCAAACAGGGTCTCAGCATGGGCTTTGAGGAGATCTTTCTTTGCATTTTTCTTTTCATTGGCACTCATGTTATCAGTGTATGTAATCTGTAGAGTGGCCTGCCCCCCGCTGTGTACACTATATACACTATATACTGTATACTGTAAGAGAGGTCACACTATATACTGTATACTGTAAGAGCGGTCACACTATATACTGTATACTGTAAGAGAGGTCACACTATATACTGTATACTGTAAGAGAGGTCACACTATATACTGTATACTGTAAGAGAGGTCACACTATATACTGTATACTGTAAGAGAGGTCACACTATATACTGTATACTGTAAGAGCGGTCACACTATATACTGTATACTGTAAGAGCGGTCACACTATATACTGTATACTGTAAGAGCGGTCACACTATATACTGTATACTGTAAGAGCGGTCACACTATATACTGTATACTGTAAGAGCGGTCACACTATATACTGTATACTGTAAGAGAGGTCACACTATATACTGTATACTGTAAGAGCGGTCACACTATATACTGTATACTGTAAGAGCGGTCACACTATATACTGTATACTGTAAGAGAGGTCACACTATATACTGTATACTGTAAGAGTGGATATACTGTATACTATAAGAGTGGTTACTATGGATTGCACTGTCAGTGAGTATATATGTATATTATTGTTGGTTCTGTGTTATATTCTCTCTGTACATGTTGTGGACAGTTTGGCGGTATTCTGTGGCCCCTCTACCACTTGCTATATGACATCTCTTCTGACCCCCCCCAGACTTCTCATTCCTCGTATTTCTTGCTGTGTTTCGATGATGTCCTGATGTATAAGATGCCTTTGGGTGATTTTCTGCTGATATTGGGCTCTGGGGTGAGGGTGTGACCCCATTACGGTTCCACATTAGCCACATGTGTATGTACCGATAGTCTTATCACAGGCGTGTCTATGGCGGAGACGCTGGATAGAAATATCCTGTGAATATTACTGGGAACTCCCCCCCCCATCTCTCAGAATCTGCTGACTAGGCACACCCCGAGACGGAGCTGGATACAGCCCTATATGTGGTACAAGGCAGCACGGGGGCAGTCACTGATCTGTCTTCCATTGGGAAGGGTTGGGGGGTGATGGGGTCTGTGGCCATTCTAAACATCTCACCTGGTAGATGAGGAGCAGGAGTGAAGGATTCCCTAGATGAGCTGTCAGATAGAGGAGGAGAGAAGCAGCTGACAACATTTCTAGTGGCTTCTATCTCATGGTAACAAGCAACTGAGATCCAACATATCAATCCAGGGGCAGAGGGGCACGGACCACACAAAAGAACCAAGATGACTCCTTCTATACATGTGTGATGCCAATATAAAGCCACTGGTAGAGCACCACCTTTAGACCACCACTGATAGACCATATCCTGAAGACCACCCCCTGTAGACTGCCACTGGTAGACGACCCCCTGTAGACTGCCACTGGTAGACCACCCCCTGTAGATCACCACTGATAGACCATCCCCGGAAGACCACCCACTGTAGACTGCCACTGGTAGAGCACCCCCTGTAGACTGCCACTGGTAGACCACCCCCTGTAGACCACCACTGATAGACCAACCCCTGTAGACTGCCACTGGTAGACCACCCCCTGTAGACCACCACTGATAGACCATCCCCGGAAGACCACCCACTGTAGACTGCCACTGGTAGACCACCCCCTGTAGACTGCCACTGGTAGACCACCCCCTGTAGACCACCACTGATAGACCAACCCCTGTAGACTGCCACTGGTAGACCACCACTGATAGACCAACCCCTGTAGACTGCCACTGGTAGACCACCCCCTGTAGACCACCACTGATAGACCATCCCCGGAAGACCACCCACTGTAGACTGCCACTGGTAGACCACCCCCCGTAGACCACCACTGATAGGCCAACCCCTGTAGACTGCCACTGGTAGACCACCCCCTGTAGACCACCACTGATAGACCATCCCCGGAAGACCACCCCCTGTAGACTGCCACTGGTAGACCACCCCCTGTAGACCACCACTGATAGACCACCCCCTGTAGACTGCAACTGGTAGACGACCCCCTGTAGACCACCACTGATAGACCATCCCCTGAAGACCACCCACTGTAGACAGCCACTGGTAGACCACCCCCTGTAGACTGCCACTGGTAGACCACCCCCTGTAGACCACCACTGATAGACCATCCCTTGAAGACCACCCACTGTAGACTGCCACTGGTAGACCACCCCCTGTAGACCACCACTGATAGACCAACCCCTGTAGACTGCCACTGGAAGAGCACCGCCTGTAGACTGCCACTGGTAGAGCACCGCCTTTAGACCACCACTGATAGACCATCCCCTGAAGACCACCCCCTGTAGACTACCACTGGAAGAGCACCTTTTTAGATCGCCACTGATAAACCACCTCCTGTAGACTCCCCCTGTAGACAACCATCCTCATGAAGGTCTACAATATATCCAACTCTACAAAATCATCATATTATTCTGATAGCAGTTACACCCACCGGCCCCTCCATGATACCAGCTACATTCACCGGCCCCTCCATGATAGCAGCTACATCCACCGGCCCCTCCATGATAGCAGCTACATTCACCGGCCCCTCCATGATAGCAGCTACATCCACCGGCCCCTCCATGATAGTAGCTACATTCACCGGCCCCTCCATGATAGCAGCTACATCCACCGGCCCCTCCATGACACCAGCTACATCCACCGGCCCCTCCATGACACCAGCTACATCCACCGGCCCCTCCATGACACCAGCTACATCCACCGGCCCCTCCATGATAGCAGCTACATCCACCGGCCCCTCCATGATACCAGCTACATCCACCGGCCCCTCCATGATAGCAGCTACATTCACCGGCCCCTCCATGATAGCAGCTACATCCACCGGCCCCTCCATGATAGCAGCTACATCCACCGGCCCCTCCATGATAGCAGCTACATCCACCGGCCCCTCCATGATAGCAGCTACATCCACCGGCCCCTCCATGATAGCAGCTACATTCACCGGCCCCTCCATGATAGCAGCTACATCCACCGGCCCCTCCATGATAGCAGCTACATCCACCGGCCCCTCCATGATAGTAGCTACATTCACCGGCCCCTCCATGACAGCAGCTACATCCACCGACCCCTCCATGATAGCAGCTACATTCACCGGCCCCTCCATGATAGCAGCTACATCCACTGGCCCCTCCATGATAGCAGCTACATCCACCGGCCCCTCCATGACACCAGCTACATCCACCGGCCCCTCCATGATAGCAGCTACATCCACCGGCCCCTCCATGATAGTAGCTACATTCACCGGCCCCTCCATGACAGCAGCTACATCCACCGACCCCTCCATGATAGCAGCTACATTCACCGGCCCCTCCATGATAGTAGCTACATTCACCGGCCCCTCCATGACAGCAGCTACATCCACCGACCCCTCCATGATAGCAGCTACATTCACCGGCCCCTCCATGATAGTAGCTACATCCACTGGCCCCTCCATGATAGCAGCTACATCCACCGGCCCCTCCATGACACCAGCTACATCCACTGGCCCCTCCATGATAGCAGCTACATCCACCAGCCCCTCCATGATACCAGCTACATCCACCGGCCCCTCCATGATAGCAGCTACATTCACCGGCCCCTCCATGATAGCAGCTACATCCACCGGCCCCTCCATGATAGCAGCTACATCCACCGGCCCCTCCATGATAGCAGCTACATCCACCGGCCCCTCCATGATAGCAGCTACATCCACCGGCCCCTCCATGATAGTAGCTACATCCACCGGCCCCTCCATGATAGCAGCTACATTCACCGGCCCCTCCATGATAGCAGCTACATCCACCGGCCCCTCCATGATAGCAGCTACATCCACCGGCCCCTCCATGATAGCAGCTACATCCACCGGCCCCTCCATGATAGCAGCTACATCCACCGGCCCCTCCATGATAGTAGCTACATCCACCGGCCCCTCCATGATAGCAACTACATCCACCGGCCCCTCCATGATAGTAGCTACATCCACCGGCCCCTCCATGATAGTAGCTACATCCACCGGCCCCTCCATGATAGTAGCTACATCCACCGGCCCCTCCATGATAGCAGCTACATCCACCGGCCCCTCCATGATAGTAGCTACATCCACCGGCCCCTCCATGATAGTAGCTACATCCACCGGCCCCTCCATGATAGCAGCTACATCCACCGGCCCCTCCATGATAGTAGCTACACCCACTGGCCCCTCCATGATAGTAGCTACATCCACCGGCCCCTCCATGATAGCAACTACATCCACCGGCCCCTCCATGATAGTAGCTACATCCACCGGCCCCTCCATGATAGTAGCTACATCTACTGGCCCCTCCATGATAGTAGCTACATCCACTGGCCCCTCCATGATAGCAGCTACATCCACCGGCCCCTCTCGGATAGTAGCTACATCCACCGGCCTCTCTATGATAGCAGCTACATCCACCGGCCCCTCTATGATACCAGCTACATTCACCGGCCCCTCCATGATAGCAGCTACATCCACTGGCCCCTCCATGATAGCAGCTACATCCACCGGCCCCTCCATGACACCAGCTACATCCACCGGCCCCTCCATGATACCAGCTACATCCACCGGCCCCTCCATGATAGCAGCTACATCCACCGGCCCCTCCATGATACCAGCTACATCCACCGGCCCCTCCATGATAGCAGCTACATCCACCGGCCCCTCCATGATACCAGCTACATCCACTGGCCTCTCCATGATAGTAGCTACATCTACTGGCCCCTCCATGATAGCAGCTACATCCACCGGCCCCTCCATGATACCAGCTACATCCACCGGCCCCTCCATGATAGTAGCTACATCTACTGGCCCCTCCATGATAGCAGCTACATCCACCGGCCCCTCCATAATAGCAGCTACATCCACCGGCCTCTCTATGATATGATATGATATGACAATACGTGGCCAGCTGTCACCAACTAAGAGGAAGATGAGACTCCACGGACTGTTATATTTATCCCAATACACCCGCCCCACCCCCACCTCCAACCCCACCCCCCCATATAGCGGTCACCAACGAAGAGGAAGATGAGACTCCATGGAGTGTTATAACCCAAACCACCCCCCCATACCCACCACCCACCCACCCGAACCCATCTACCACCCACCCCCACCCCCCACCGCCCACTTTACTAGCTTTGGCAATGCCTAATACCTATTCGGACGTGCCAATAAAGCATTTTTGATTTGATTTGAGTCTATAGCTGGGGCTAGGAGTCCTGCTTTTGTGAATCTCCTGCTAGGAAGCCATGTTGTTTAGGGGAACCAAAAGTAGCCTGTGACTCAATCCTAAGGGAATACTATGTTTGTTTAAAAATGTTTGAGGAACAAACATACAAACTCACAAACATCCAAACACACAAACTTTCACACTTATAATATTAGTAGCATATATTCTTGTATATAGGAGGTAGTATAGTAGTTATATTCTTGTACATAGGAGGTAGTATTATAGTAGTTATATTCTTGTACATAGGAGGTAGTATTATAGTAGTAATATTCTTGTACATAGGAGATAGTATTATAGTAGTTATATTCTTGTACATAGGAGGTAGTATTATAGTAGTTATATTCTTGTACATAGGAGTAGTATTATAGTAGTTATATTCTTGTACATAGGAGTAGTATTATAGTAGTTATATTCTTCTACATAGGAGTAGTATTATAGTAGTTATATTCTTGTACATAGGAGTAGTATTATAGTAGTTATATTCTTGTACATAGGAGCAGTATTATAGTAGTTATATTCTTGTACATAGGAGTAGTATTATATTAGTTATATTCTTGTACATAGGAGGTAGTATTATAGTAGTTATATTCTTGTACATAGGAGTAGTATTATAGTAGTTATATTCTTGTACATAGGGGTAGTATTATAGTAGTTATATTCTTGTATATAGGAGTAGTATTATAGTAGTTATATTCTTGTACATAGGAGTAGTATTATAGTAGTTATATTCTTGTACATAGGAGCAGTATTATAGTAGTTATATTCTTGTACATAGGAGCAGTATTATAGTAGTTGTATTCTTGTACATAGGAGCAGTATTATAGTAGTTATATTCTTGTACATAAGAGTAGTATTATAGTAGTTATATTCTTGTACATAGGAGTAGTATTATAGTAGTTATATTCTTGTACATAGGAGGTAGTATTATAGTAGTTATATTCTTGTACATAGGAGTAGTATTATAGTAGTTATATTCTTGTACATAGGAGCAGTATTATAGTAGTTATATTCTTGTACATAGGAGTAGTATTATAGTAGTTATATTCTTGTACATAGGAGTAGTATTATAGTAGTTATATTCTTGTACATAGGAGGTAGTATTATAGTAGTTATATTCTTGTACATAGAGTAGTATTATAGTAGTTATATTCTTGTACATAGGAGCAGTATTATAGTAGTTATATTCTTGTACATAGGAGCAGTATTATAGTAGTTATATTCTTGTACATAGTAGCAGTATTATAGTAGTTATATTCTTGTACATAGTAGCAGTATTATAGTAGTTATATTCTTGTACATAGGAGGTAGTATTATAGTAGTTATATTCTTGTACATAGTAGCAGTATTATAGTAGTTATATTCTTGTACATAGGAGGTAGTATTATAGTAGTTATATTCTTGTACATAGGAGTAGTATTATAGTAGTTATATTCTTGTACATAGGAGTAGTATTATAGTAGTTATATTCTTGTACATAGGAGGTAGTATTATAGTAGTTATATTCTTGTACATAGAAGCAGTATTATAGTAGTTATATTCTTGTACATAGGAGCAGTATTATAGTAGTTATATTCTTGTACATAGTAGCAGTATTATAGTAGTTATATTCTTGTACATAGTAGCAGTATTATAGTAGTTATATTCTTGTACATAGGAGGTAGTATTATAGTAGTTATATTCTTGTACATAGTAGCAGTATTATAGTAGTTATATTCTTGTACATAGGAGGTAGTATTATAGTAGTTATATTCTTGTACATAGGAGTAGTATTATAGTAGTTATATTCTTGTACATAGGAGGTAGTATTATAGTAGTTATATTCTTGTACATAGGAGCAGTATTATAGTAGTTATATTCTTGTACATAGGAGCAGTATTATAGTAGTTATATTCTTGTACATAGTAGCAGTATTATAGTAGTTATATTCTTGTACATAGTAGCAGTATTATAGTAGTTATATTCTTGTACATAGGAGGTAGTATTATAGTAGTTATATTCTTGTACATAGTAGCAGTATTATAGTAGTTATATTCTTGTACATAGGAGGTAGTATTATAGTAGTTATATTCTTGTACATAGGAGTAGTATTATAGTAGTTATATTCTTGTATATAGGAGCAGTATTATAGTAGTAATATTCTTGTACATAGGAGCAGTATTATAGTAGTTATATTCTTGTACATAGGAGTAGTATTATAGTAGTTATATTCTTGTACATAGGTGTAGTATTATAGTAGTTATATTCTTGAGCGTAGGAGCAGTATTATAGTAGTTATATTCTTGAACATAGGAGCAGTATTATAGTAGTTATATTCTTGTATATAGGAGATAGTATTATAGTAGTTATATTCTTGTACATAGGTGTAGTATTATAGTAGTTATATTCTTGAGCGTAGGAGCAGTATTATAGTAGTTATATTCTTGAACATAGGAGCAGTATTATAGTAGTTATATTCTTGTACATAGGAGGTAGTATTATAGTAGTTATATTCTTCTACATAGGAGTAATATTATAGTAGTTATATTCTTCTACATAGGAAGTAGTATTATAGTAGTTATATTCTTCTACATAGGAGTAATATTATAGTAGTTATATTCTTGTACATAGGAGGTAGTATTATAGTTGTTTTATTCTTGTACATAGGAGGTAGTATTATAGTAGTTATATTCTTGTATATAGGAGCAGTATTATAGTAGTTATATTCTTGTACATAGGGGTAGTATTATAGTAGTTATATTCTTGTACATAGGAGGTAGTATTATAGTAGTTTTATTCTTGTACATAGGAGGTAGTATTATAGTAGTTATATTCTTGTACATAGTAGCAGTATTATACTAGTTATATTCTTGTAAATAGGAGCAGTATTATAGTAGTTATATTCTTGTACATCGGGGCAGTATTATACTAGTTATATTCTTGTACATAGGAGCAGTATTATAGTAGTTATATTCTTGTACATAGGAGTAGTATTATAGTAGATATATTCTTGTACATAGGAGTAGTATTACAGTAGTTATATTCTTGTACATCGGGGCAGTATTATAGTAGTTATATTCTTGTACATAGGAGCAGTATTATAGTAGTTATATTCTTTTACATAGGAGTAGTATTATAGTTGATATATTCTTGTATATAGGAGGTAGTATTATAGTAGTTTTATTCTTGTACGTAGGAGGTAGTATTATAGTAGTTATATTCTTGTACATAGGAGGTAGTATTATAGTAGTTATATTCTTGTACATCGGGGAAGTATTATAGTAGTTATATTCTTGTACATAGGAGCAGTATTATAGTAGTTATATTGTACATAGGAGCAGTATTATAGTAGTTATATTCTTGTACATAGGAGGTAGTATTATAGTAGTTATATTTTTGTACATAGGAGCAGTATTATAGTAGTTATATTCTTGTACATAGGAGGTAGTATTATAGTAGTTATATTCTTGTATATAGGAGTAGTATTATAGTAGTTATATTCTTGTACATAGGAGCAGTATTATAGTAGTTATATTCTTGTACATAGGAGTAGTATTATAGTAGTTATATTCTTGTATATAGGAGGTAGTATTATAGTAGTTTTATTCTTGTACATAGGAGGTAGTATTATAGTAGTTATATTCTTGTACATGGAGTAGTATTATAGTAGTTATATTCTTGTATATAGGAGCAGTATTATAGTAGTTATATTCTTGTATATAGGAGCAGTATTATAGTAGTTATATTCTTGTACATAGGAGTAGTATTATATTAGTTATATTCTTGTACATAGGAGATAGCATTATAGTAGTTATATTCTTGTACATAGGAGGTAGTATTATACTAGTTATATTCTTGTACATAGGAGCAGTATTATAGTAGTTATATTCTTGTACATAGGAGTAGTATTATAGTAGTTATACTCTTGTACATAGGGGGCAGTATTATAGTAGTTATATTCTTGTGCGTAGGAGCAGTATTATAGTAATTATATTCTTGTACATAGGAGCAGTATTATATTAGTTATATTCTTGTATATAGGAGATAGTATTATAGTAGTTATATTTTTGTACATAGGTGTAGTATTATAGTAGGTATATTCTTGTACATAGGAGGTAGAATTATAGTAGTTATATTCTTGTACATAGTAGTATTATAGTAGTTATATTCTTGTACATAGGAGGTAGTATTATAGTAGTTATATTCTTGTACATACGAGTAGTATTATAGTAGTTATATTCTTGTACATAGGAGTAGTATTATAGTAGTTATATTCTTGTATATAGGAGGTAATTTTTATTAGTAAAAACAAAACAAAAATACATTACATTCCAGCAGAATTAATAACTAATAATAATAATAATAATAATATAACATAAATCAGACATGTCTGTCAGATAACAAAAATGAGAATCACTTTAACTTAAGAGTCCATTGCTGGCAGGATAAAGAGGGGGAAAAAAAAAATAAATCCATAAATAAATGAACAGACTTATTTGCAGTGTTATCAGAATATTCAGCAATCGATATATACATTTCTCCACAATTTTACATTATCAGACTTTTTTCTGACCTCCAGAGACTTTATCCACCTCAGTTCAGACATGATATATGTGACAGCGGTCATATGACGGAAGGGCTCTCTGTGTAGGGACACCTGGGTCCTCGTATGCCAGTGATAATATTTGATGACAGTAATAATAATATACAGGGTCTCCCGGTTAATGTCACCTATATTAGTTGGGATGCCATATATGATTTCGGGGTATTTGAGTGATTGTAATCGGGGAATTTTCAGCCTCCGGGATATTTCCTGCCAGATCTTTCGCCCTCCCCCGCACTCTGATATAAAATGTGCCATGGTCTCCTCCTGCTGGCAACCCAATGGACATGCCCGATCTGTCACACTGAGATGTTTTAGGTTGCCTCTTACAAAAAGTTTCCCATGCAGAGATAGCCAGGCAATGTCAAAGAACTTTGCAGGGAGCCTCAGACCAGTGAGGAGCCTCAGACTATCCTGCAGGGTTATAGATGTGCAGTCCCTCAATGCCGGCTGGAGACAATAGAAGGTCTTACATACCCTGGTGTATAGATCTCTCCTGGTCTTACTCACCAGATAGGTCTTTTCAATACCCCATTTTTTCAGGCACCTTATGCCATAGTCCAGATACTGGGGGAGGTAGTCACGAGTCGATCGACCCCTCTTAAGGCTGCCGCCTCGCACCCAGGATTCTGCAAAAGGCAATATCCAGTCCCTGATACTATTTACCCACAGGGAGCTGTTATCTGAGTCCAGGCAACCAAAATTTACTTTTAGAAACATGGAGTCAAAAAACACCCTTGGATTTAACATATCCAGCCCACCCTCTCTCCTCTGTAGGTAGGTTATCCCTCTTTTTACTGGGTTCAACCTGTTCCCCCACAAAAGTTGGAAGAACAGGCTAAAGAGCCTAGCGGAGAAAGATTCTGGCAAAGGAAAGACAACAGAGACGTACAAGAAGACAGGGACCAGGTAAGTCTTCAACATTTTAACCCTTTCTCTATAGGTCAGCCTCCAGTTCTTCCATCGCTGAACCTTTGCATTTCCGGATTCCAACTTTTCTTCCCAATTTAGTCTGCAATTATCATCCCTCCCGAATTTCACCCCAAGGATCTTAATATAGGAGGAGGCCTGGGCAAACTGCGGCAGATCAAATGTAGGACCAGTATGACCCGTCCAGAGAGCTTGACTCTTCTCAAGGTTGACAAGAGACCCGGAGGCCTCTGAGTAACTTCTGATGGCTGCAGACAACATCTCCACCTCACGAGGCTCAGATATCACCACAGTCACATCATCCGCGTAGGCAACAACTCTCACGGGCAAGCAGTGGGGGACCGGCGCCCCCTGAAAATCACACTCCTGCAGTGACCTAAGAAACGGGTCTATGGCAAACACATACAGTAATGGACTCAGTGGGCAACCTTGTCTCACCCCTGCCTCAACCCTGAAAGCATCACCCTGCCAACCATTAATCAGAGGAAAGCTCTCCGCCTCATGGTACAAAGTTCTCAGCCAATCCACAAATTGTCCCGGAATACCGTACTTTGTCAAAGTCGCCCATAGATACTCATGGTCTACTCTGTCAAAGGCCTTAGCCTGGTCCAGACTCACAACATATCTCCCACACCTCAGAGCTTTACATCTCTCAAACATCTCCCTTATCGAGATAACTGCTCCAGAGATGTTCCGCCCTTTAACTGTGCCAAACTGTGAGCCTGCCAACAGTGCCGGGGACAAACAAACTAATCTAGAGAACAGAATTTTTGCAAGAATCTTCCTATCGACATTCAAGAGGGCAATCGGCCTCCAGTTCTTGATGTCACTAGGCTCTTTACCTTTAGACAGCAGGATCAGGGAGGACACTCTCATGGATGGAGGCATCAGGTGGTTTTCTAGACTAGTTTTGTATACATCCACGAGAATTGGTGCCAAGAGGTCTCGGAATTTCTTATAGAACTCAGCTGTAATCCCATCTGGACCTGGTGCCTTCTTCAGATGTAACTTATCTATGGCCTCTTTCACCTCCTCCACTGTTAACTCTGCTGTCAAAGGAGAAAAGTCCAAATCATTAGTATCAGGACCTGGAGTTGCCTCCAAGAATTGAGCCACCTTCTCTCTATCCAAAACCTTCTTCTGAAACAAGTCAGCATAGTAAGTTCTCACCACCCCCAGGATACCCTCCCGAGACTCCTGTAAAACACCCTGGGAGTCAGTGAGACCTGTGACCGATTTATTTGCCACCCGCTCCCTGCAATTCTCAAAAGGATCCGGAGCCCCTAAGGACCCATAATCCCGTTCAAGAACCAGGGATGTATACCTGCGGTACTGATACTGACTGATCTCAGATTTCAGCCGGTCAATCTTCTGTTGGTTATCCCCGCCCGCCGAATAGAGTGACTCTAATTCTTTCCGCAGCCTGAGATACTGGCTATACTTACTCTTCCCCTTCTTAACTGACAGTCTCCTTAAGAGGGATCTGATCTCCTCCTTGACATCCTCCCACCAGTCTGCCATGTTGTCATAAAACACCACTCTCTCAAGCTGGTTCTGAAATAGAGAGTGGACACAACTCCGGACACAGTCATCGTCCAAGAGGCTGGAATTGAGCTTCCATAGGCCTCTCCCAATATCAGGGCGTTTTGTGGAGCCCAAGCAAAAATACAAAGCCAGATGGTCAGAATAAGGGACTATCTTTTCACTTTTCTCACTAACATGCTCAGCGGGACTGACCAGAGCTAAGTCTATCCGACTGCATCTACCAGCGCAGGAGTAAGTGAATTTTGGTTTCCTACCACCCTCAGTAAACACATCAGACAGACCAGCCTGTGAAATAATTCTGCTTAAGACCTTGCAGTCCCTGGTGAGAGGCCTACCAGTAGGTCTGTCACTGGATGACATGGTGGCATTGAAGTCCCCTGCCATGACTACCGGAACAGATGTAAACAAGTACTGCTTGACTTCATCAAACAGACGTGCCCTTTCCATCACCGACTGCGGTGGACCATAGATATTAATGAGTCGGAGCCTTCTGCCTCGGATGGTAACTTCTAAAACCAGGCACCTCCCCATCAAAACCTCAGTGAATCTGTGTATGGTGACATCAGGGGTGTTAAACAGTATAGAAACCCCGGCATAAGGTTCCACAGCCAGAGACCAGAAGGACGGGCCAGATTTCCATTCTCTCTCTGCTTCTCGTATTAGTCCTAAAGTATTTAAACGGGTTTCTTGTAAGAAATAGACATCGGCATCAAGATATCTCAGATGTTCATACACTGCGTGTCTTGTCCTCCTTGCTCGGATGCTATTCACATTACTAGAGATAACTTTAAGATAGAAACCTGCCATCAGAACAACTAGGAATATGAGAAACAGAGAGATGGGCCCCATTGTCATAGATCAGAGTCAGAGGTGTCCTGGTGACCAGCTGTTTCCATGTCTGATTCGGACTGCCCCTCATCTCGGTGGGGTCTCCTCTTATTGGGAGGATCGCCCTCTGGTTCTTCCTCATACTCCGCCATCATTCGTGAGAGTTCTCTGTCTAGTTCTGCTTCTCCGTCTGACTCTGATAGGACACTAAATCTATTCCCCGTTGCAGTGACCTCGCCTGCACTACTTACTCTCATCTTTGTAGGCTTTTCTACCGTGGTCCACTCACCCTCAGGCTTACGGTTGGCTTTATCCTTCTTCCTCCTTTTATTATTGTTGGATGATCGGGCAGGAGAAGAGACGACCACTGAGGGTTGTACAACCTGCTCGACAACCTCCATGGTCGTCTCAATGGGACCTGACTCGGCCTGGTCTTGGGTGGTATCACCTGTATGTGGTTGAGGCTCCGCCTCCGTGACTACTGACCCTGACAATAGCGCCTCCTCCTCCTCCTGTATGTCATCAGCCGCTGCCAGCAAGTCCTCATCAGGGCTATCCTTACAGATGTTATGCCAGGCATCAGGACAATCTCTGTGGGGGTGACCGATCCGACCGCACAGGTTACACCTAATGCTTTGGCATGTGGCACTCACGTGGCCCATTTCATTACATAGGCTACACTTTACCATGGAGCATACACTGGCCACATGGCCGGCCTTCCCACACTTGAAGCACCGGCGAGGCTGACCCGCATAGAAGCAGATCCCTTTTTCTCGGCCTATAAAGAACGAATTGGGCAGATGTTGGGTTATGTTGTTCTGCTGACGCAACTTCACCAGGACCCTCCACCCACCGGTCCAGACCCCGTCTTCATCCCTGTTCTTAGTAAGATCGGACATGAGGTCACAATGCCTCCTGAGCCAGATGACAATGTCCTGAGGGGGAACGGCTTCATTCCAAAATACAATTGTGACAGAGGCTGTATCTGGCCTAGAGATGGGGATGAAACTGAACTTATCCCAACCTTCCGTATCTCTCAACCTGGTGAGATTGGCCCAGAACCGGTCCAGATCAGACATCAGCTTAAAACTAACATCATACCCCTGGCGGTCAGGAAGGTTTATGACGGCCAGGATATCAGTCGGCACAAAGCCCATCTGGGTACATAGGAGCTCTCGGACCACAAACCTCCTATCCGGCAGATCCTCCTTGGCACCTCCGTGCCTAAACCTGACTACATTCCTCCTCCTGAAAGCCTGGCCTGTATAATTGGAGTTTGATGCAAAAGATGGAGCACCGCGGCTCCAGGCATTCCCTGAGGAGGTACGGCCAGATCCGCCATCTTGGCATGTTTGTGGGCGCTGTGTGGGCTGCTGAGCACCTGTACCATGTGGTTCTGCTACTGTGCGAGTATCTAGAGGGGGAAAGTCCTGCACACTGGACTGTCCTGTGTCCGCCCCACCATCAACCTCTATGTCTGCAATATCACCAGACTCCAGAGACTGGACTGCAGAGGGGTCTGACGCCATAGATAGTGAAGGATCCCCCCCAGAAACACCTTCCCCTGCTGGGCCGTTATCACATACAGGAATATCCATAATATCAGGCACATTAGTCAGACAATCAGCGGCAGCAGAGTCCTGCACAGCAGAGTCCATATTAGTATTATAGTCAGCGGCAGCAGAGTCCTGCATAGCAGAGTCCATATTACCACTACAGTCAGCGGCAGCAGAGTCCTGCACAACAGAGTCCACAACCTGTAACCCCAAATATGTTACTCCCCCAGTACCTTCAGGTAAGAGTCCATAGTCCTGCTGCAATGACTTGTCTCCTGGGACTTGTGGTGTCTGCACAGCTGCTACTTCATTACCATTAGGCAGGGGTCCATGACCTGGTTGCAAAGTGCTGGTTGCTGGGACTTGTGGTGCCTTGCTGAGAATTGCTGCAGGTTTTTGCTGTTGCTGAACACTGGTCGCTTTCCCGTACAAATTCCCTTCCTTAAAAGGGAAACTTGCTGGCTGCAGAACTGGTTTTACATGGGACTGCTGGCTGCCACCTTGAGAGGGTTCAGACCCAGCTTTGGCACAAGGTGATGGTGACTTCTGGTATTCCTGGAACCGCTGCTGGTTTCTGTATGATTCTCCCACCGGTCCCATTTGCTCCAGTACAGTCTCGGTCTCCCGTACGTTCTCGGCGAGCTCTTTCGCCAGTGCGCTCAGCTTCCTGTCCAGTAACACCAGTTTCTCAGGGCATGCAGACTTTTTTAGATTATACGCACATTCAATCTGTCTCTGCAGATATATTTTACTGGCCTTCAATGTCTCCAGTCGCTTGACCAGTGCTGGTATCTCATCTGCCAGGCGCAGTTCTGGTGCTCGCTCAGTAGCTGTGACAGTCTGTGCATTGTTGGAAAGCTTTGCAGGTTGGTTACCCCCAGTATGGCTTCTGGTTGGTGTAGCCTGTGATTTCTGACATGCTACGGCTGTTGTCACTGCCATGGGCCCACAATGTCCAGACTGGGGACTATGTCCCAGTTTATTTCCAGTGACTGTACTGCTGGTACCTTGAAGCTTCCCCGCTGGTCTCCCTTTGATCTCCTCCACTGCCTTCACTACATTTTTGTAGTTACCGCTTCCAGATCTTGTCCGCTCAGACCGTACCAATACAGACTGCTGCATGTTCTCCTGCATGGTCTGCTTCTCCAGGGATGTTCTCCTCTGTCTGCAGGAGGGTGGGGTGGACTGGACACCTGCAACCTGCAATGGAGTCTGCACAGGCTGCAAAGTTTGCTCCTTACATTCAACCATTTTGCTTGGTTGTTGCACCGTACTACTGCTTGCTTCCGTTACTTCTTCCTTTACAACTTTCTTCCCATCTTGGCTTGCTGCACTAGGACTGCTGACACACTGGACACGATTCCCATTACTGGGGACTTTAGGATTTCCATCCATTTTTTTAGTTGTCTGGGAATTGCTTCCCAGAGAAGGCCTTGGAGCCTGGGCCTTGGCAGGGGAACTTCCCCACCCAGGGCGGCCCCGCCCTGGGCTATCTCCAGACATCAGGAGCCTCAGGAGAGCTACAAAAACACGTCCTCACAGCTAGGAGGTAGTATTATAGTAGATATATTCTTGTATATTGGAGTAGTATTATAGTAGATATATTCTTTTATATTGGAGTAGTATTATAGTAGTTATATTCTTGTACATAGGAGGTAGTATTATAGTAGTTATATTCTTGTATATAGGAGTAGTATTATAGTAGTTATATTCTTGTACATAGGAGGTAGTATTATAGTAGTTATATTCTTGTACATAGGAGCAGTATTATAGTAGTTATATTCTTGTACATAGGAGGTAGTATGATAGTAGTTATATTCTTGTACATAGGAGTAGTATTATAGTAGTTATATTCTTGTACATAGGAGCAGTATTATAGTAGTTATATTCTTGTACATAGGAGGTAGTATTATAGTAGTTATATTCTTGTACATAGTAGTATTATAGTAGTTATATTCTTGTACATAGGAGGTAGTATTATAGTAGTTATATTCTTGTACATAGGAGCAGTATTATAGTAGTTATATTCTTGTACATAGGAGGTAGTATTATAGTAGCTATATTCTTGTATATAGGAGGTAGTATTATAGTAGATATATTCTTGTACATAGGAGTAGTATTATAGTAGTTATATTCTTGTACATAGGAGTAGTATTATAGTAGTTATATTCTTGTACAGAGGGGTAGTATTATAGTAGTTATATTCTTGTACATAGGAGTAGTATTATAGTAGTTATATTCTTGTACAGAGGGGTAGTATTATAGTAGTTATATTCTTGTACATAGGAGCAGTATTATAGTAGTTATATTCTAGTACATAGGGGTAGTATTATAGTAGTTATAGTCTTGTACATAGGAGTAGTATTATAGTAGTTATATTCTAGTACATAGGGGTAGTATTATAGTAGTTATATTCTTGTACATAGGAGTAGTATTATAGTAGTTATAGTCTTGTATATAGGAGGTAGTATTATAGTAGTTATATTCTTGTACATAGTAGCAGTATTATAGTAGTTATATTCTTGTACATAGGAGCAGTATTATAGTAGTTATATTCTTGTACATAGGAGGTAGTATTATAGTAGCTATATTCTTGTATATAGGAGGTAGTATTATAGTAGATATATTCTTGTATATAGGAGTAGTATTATAGTAGTTATATTCTTGTACATAGGAGTAGTATTATAGTAGTTATATTCTTGTACAGAGGGGTAGTATTATAGTAGTTATATTCTTGTACATAGGAGTAGTATTATAGTAGTTATATTCTTGTACAGAGGGGTAGTATTATAGTAGTTATATTCTTGTACATAGGAGTAGTATTATAGTAGTTATATTCTTGTACAGAGGGGTAGTATTATAGTAGTTATATTCTTGTACATAGGAGTAGTATTATAGTAGATATATTCTTGTACAGAGGGGTAGTATTATAGTAGTTATATTCTTGTACATAGGAGCAGTATTATAGTAGTTATATTCTAGTACATAGGGGTAGTATTATAGTAGTTATAGTCTTGTACATAGGAGTAGTATTATAGTAGTTATATTCTAGTACATAGGGGTAGTATTATAGTAGTTATATTCTTGTACATAGGAGTAGTATTATAGTAGTTATAGTCTTGTATATAGGAGGTAGTATTATAGTAGTTATATTCTTGTACATAGTAGCAGTATTATAGTAGTTATATTCTTGTACATAGGAGTAGTATTATAGTAGTTATATTCTTGTACATAGGAGCAGAATTATAGTAGTTATATTCTTGTACATAGGAGCAGTATTATAGTAGTTATATTTTTGTACATAGGAAGTAGTATTATAGTAGTTATATTCTTGTACATAGGAGTAGTATTATAGTAGTTATATTCTTGTACATAGGAGTAGTATTATAGTAGTTATATTCTTGTATATAGGAGGTAGTATTATAGTAGTTATATTCTTGTATATAGGAGGTAGTATTATAGTAGTTATATTCTTGTACACAGGAGGTAGTATTATAGTAGTTATATTCTTGTACATAGGAGTAGTATTATAGTGGTTATATTTTTGTACATAGGAGCAGTATTATAGTAGTTATATTCTTGTACATAGGAGCAGTATTATAGTACTTATATTCTTGTACATAGGAGGTAGTATTATAGTAGTTATATTCTTGTATATAGGAGGTAGTATTATAGTAGTTATATTCTTGTATATAGGAGTAGTATTATAGTAGTTATATTCTTGTACAGAGGAGTAGTATTATAGTAGTTATATTCTAGTACATAGGGGTAGTATTATAGTAGTTATAGTCTTGTTCATAGGTGTAGTATTATAGTAGTTATATTCTTGTACAGAGGAGTAGTATTATAGTAGTTATATTCTAGTACATAGGGGTAGTATTATAGTAGTTATATTCTTGTACATAGGAGGTAGTATTATAGTAGTTATATTCTTGTACATACGAGTAGTATTATAGTAGTTATATTCTTGTACATAGGAGTAGTATTATAGTAGTTATATTCTTGTATATAGGAGGTAGTATTATAGTAGTTATATTCTTGTACATAGGAGTAGTATTATAGTAGTCATATTCTTGTACATAGGGGGCAGTATTATAGTAGTTATATTCTTGTGCGTAGGAGCAGTATTATAGTAGTTATATTCTTGTACATAGGAGCAGTATTATAGTAGTTATATTCTTGTACATAGGAGGTAGTATTATAGTAGTTATATTCTTGTACATAGGAGTAGTATTATAGTAGTTATATTCTTGTATATAGGAGGTAGTATTATAGTAGTTATATTCTTGTACATAGGAGCAGTATTATAGTAGTTATATTCTTGTACATAGGAGCAGTTTTATAGTAGTTATATTCTTGTACATAGGAGCAGTATTATAGTAGTTATATTCTTGTATATAGGAGGTAGTATTATAGTAGTTATATTCTTGTACACAGGAGGTAGTATTATAGTAGTTATATTCTTGTACATAGGAGTAGTATTATAGTAGTTATATTCTTGTACATAGGAGTAGTATTATAATAGTTATATTCTTGTATATAGTAGTAGTATTATAGTAGTTATATTCTTGTACATATGAGTAGTATTATAGTAGTTATATTCTTGTACATAGGAGTAGTATTATAGTAGTTATATTCTTGTACATAGGAGTAGTATTATAGTAGTTATATTCTTGTATATAGGAGCAGTATTATAGTAGTTATATTCTTGTACATAGGAGGTAGTATTATAGTAGATATATTCTTGTATATAGGAGTAGTATTATAGTAGTTATATTCTTGTACATAGGAGCAGTATTATAGTAGTTATATTCTTGTACATAGGAGTAGTATTATAGTAGTTATATTCTTGTATATAGGAGCAGTATTATAGTAGTTATATTCTTGTACATAGGAGGTAGTATTATAGTAGATATATTCTTGTATATTGGAGTAGTATTATAGTAGATATATTCTTTTATATTGGAGTAGTATTATAGTAGTTATATTCTTGTACATAGGAGCATTATTATAGTAGTTATATTCTTGTACATAGGAGTAGTATTATAGTAGTTATATTCTTGTACATAGGAGTAGTATTATAGTAGTTATATTCTTGTACATAGGAGCAGTATTATAGTAGTTATATTCTTGTACATAGGAGCAGTATTATAGTAGTTATATTCTTGTACATAGGAGTAGTATTATAGTAGTTATATTCTTGTACAGAGGAGAAGTATTATAGTAGTTATATTCTAGTACATAGGGGTAGTATTATAGTAGTTATATTCTTGTACATAGTAGTATTATAGTAGTTATATTCTTGTACATAGGAGGTAGTATTATAGTAGTTATATTCTTGTACATAGGAGCAGTATTATAGTAGTTATATTCTTGTACATAGGAGGTAGTATTATAGTAGCTATATTCTTGTATATAGGAGGTAGTATTATAGTAGTTATATTCTTGTACAGAGGGGTAGTATTATAGTAGTTATATTCTTGTACATAGGAGTAGTATTATAGTAGTTATATTCTTGTATATAGGAGCAGTATTATAGTAGTTATATTCTTGTACATAGGAGGTAGTATTATAGTAGATATATTCTTGTATATAGGAGTAGTATTATAGTAGTTATATTCTTGTACATAGGAGCAGTATTATAGTAGTTATATTCTTGTACATAGGAGTAGTATTATAGTAGTTATATTCTTGTATATAGGAGCAGTATTATAGTAGTTATATTCTTGTACATAGGAGGTAGTATTATAGTAGATATATTCTTGTATATTGGAGTAGTATTATAGTAGATATATTCTTTTATATTGGAGTAGTATTATAGTAGATATATTCTTGTACATAGGAGCATTATTATAGTAGTTATATTCTTGTACATAGGAGTAGTATTATAGTAGTTATATTCTTGTACATAGGAGTAGTATTATAGTAGTTATATTCTTGTATATAGGAGATAGTATTATAGTAGTTATATTTTTGTACATAGGTGTAGTATTATAGTAGTTATATTCTTGTATATAGGAGGTAGTATTATAGTAGTTATATTCTTGTATATAGGAGGTAGTATTATAGTAGTTATATTCTTGTACATAGGAGTAGTATTATAGTGGTTATATTTTTGTACATAGGAGCAGTATTATAGTAGTTATATTCTTGTACATAGGAGCAGTATTATAGTAGTTATATTCTTGTACATAGGAGGTAGTATTATAGTAGTTATATTCTTGTATATAGGAGGTAGTATTATAGTAGTTATATTCTTGTATATAGGAGTAGTATTATAGTAGTTATATTCTTGTACAGAGGAGTAGTATTATAGTAGTTATATTCTAGTACATAGGGGTAGTATTATAGTAGTTATAGTCTTGTTCATAGGTGTAGTATTATAGTAGTTATATTCTTGTACAGAGGAGTAGTATTATAGTAGTTATATTCTAGTACATAGGGGTAGTATTATAGTAGTTATATTCTTGTACATAGGAGTAGTATTATAGTAGTTATATTCTTGTACATAGGAGATAGCATTATAGTAGTTATATTCTTGTACATAGGAGGTAGTATTATAGTAGTTATATTCTTGTACATAGGAGTAGTATTATAGTAGTTATATTCTTGTACATAGGAGCAGTATTATAGTAGTTATATTCTTGTACATAGGAGGTAGTATTATAGTAGTTATAGTCTTGTTCATAGGAGTAGTATTATAGTAGTTATATTCTTGTACAGAGGAGAAGTATTATAGTAATTATATTCTAGTACATAGCGGTAGTATTATAGTAGTTATATTCTTGTACATAGGAGTAGTATTATAGTAGTTATATTCTTGTACATAGGAGTAGTATTATAGTAGTTATATTCTTGTACATAGGAGTAGTATTATAGTAGTTATATTCTAGTACATAGCGGTAGTATTATAGTAGTTATATTCTTGTACATAGGAGTAGTATTATAGTAGTTATATTCTTGTACATAGGAGCAGTATTATAGTAGTTATATTCTTGTACATAGGAGCAGTATTATAGTAGTTATATTCTTGTACATAGGAGTAGTATTATAGTAGTTATATTCTTGTACATAGGAGTAGTATTATAGTAGTTATATTCTTGTACATAGGAGTAGTATTATAGTAGTTATATTCTTGTACATAGGAGTAGTATTATAGTAGTTATATTCTTGTACAGAGGAGAAGTATTATAGTAGTTATATTCTAGTACATAGGGGTAGTATTATAGTAGTTATAGTCTTGTTCATAGGAGTAGTATTATAGTAGTTATATTCTTGTACAGAGGAGTAGTATTATAGTAGTTATATTCTAGTACATAGCGGTAGTATTATAGTAGTTATATTCTTGTACATAGGAGTAGTATTATAGTAGTTATTTTCTTGTACATAGGAGATAGCATTATAGTAGTTATATTCTTGTACATAGGAGTAGTATTATAGTAGTTATATTCTTGTACATAGGAGTAGTATTATAGTAGTTATATTCTAGTACATAGCGGTAGTATTATAGTAGTTATATTCTTGTACATAGGAGTAGTATTATAGTAGTTATATTCTTGTATATAGGAGCAGTATTATAGTAGTTATATTCTTGTACATAGGAGGTAGTATTATAGTAGTTATATTCTTGTACATAGGAGCAGTATTATAGTAGTTATATTCTTGTACATAGGAGTAGTATTATAGTAGTTATATTCTTGTATATAGGAGCAGTATTATAGTAGTTATATTCTTGTACATAGGAGGTAGTATTATAGTAGTTATATTCTTGTACATAGGAGCAGTATTATAGTAGTTATATTCTTGTACATAGGAGGTAGTATGATAGTAGTTATATTCTTGTACATAGGAGTAGTATTATAGTAGTTATATTCTTGTACATAGGAGCAGTATTATAGTAGTTATATTCTTGTACATAGGAGGTAGTATTATAGTAGTTATATTCTTGTACATAGTAGTATTATAGTAGTTATATTCTTGTACATAGGAGGTAGTATTATAGTAGTTATATTCTTGTACATAGGAGCAGTATTATAGTAGTTATATTCTTGTACATAGGAGGTAGTATTATAGTAGCTATATTCTTGTATATAGGAGGTAGTATTATAGTAGATATATTCTTGTACATAGGAGTAGTATTATAGTAGTTATATTCTTGTACATAGGAGTAGTATTATAGTAGTTATATTCTTGTACAGAGGGGTAGTATTATAGTAGTTATATTCTTGTACATAGGAGTAGTATTATAGTAGTTATATTCTTGTACAGAGGGGTAGTATTATAGTAGTTATATTCTTGTACATAGGAGCAGTATTATAGTAGTTATATTCTAGTACATAGGGGTAGTATTATAGTAGTTATAGTCTTGTACATAGGAGTAGTATTATAGTAGTTATAGTCTTGTATATAGGAGGTAGTATTATAGTAGTTATATTCTTGTACATAGTAGCAGTATTATAGTAGTTATATTCTTGTACATAGGAGCAGTATTATAGTAGTTATATTCTTGTACATAGGAGGTAGTATTATAGTAGCTATATTCTTGTATATAGGAGGTAGTATTATAGTAGATATATTCTTGTATATAGGAGTAGTATTATAGTAGTTATATTCTTGTACATAGGAGTAGTATTATAGTAGTTATATTCTTGTACAGAGGGGTAGTATTATAGTAGTTATATTCTTGTACATAGGAGTAGTATTATAGTAGTTATATTCTTGTACAGAGGGGTAGTATTATAGTAGTTATATTCTTGTACATAGGAGTAGTATTATAGTAGTTATATTCTTGTACAGAGGGGTAGTATTATAGTAGTTATATTCTTGTACATAGGAGTAGTATTATAGTAGATATATTCTTGTACAGAGGGGTAGTATTATAGTAGTTATATTCTTGTACATAGGAGCAGTATTATAGTAGTTATATTCTAGTACATAGGGGTAGTATTATAGTAGTTATAGTCTTGTACATAGGAGTAGTATTATAGTAGTTATATTCTAGTACATAGGGGTAGTATTATAGTAGTTATATTCTTGTACATAGGAGTAGTATTATAGTAGTTATAGTCTTGTATATAGGAGGTAGTATTATAGTAGTTATATTCTTGTACATAGTAGCAGTATTATAGTAGTTATATTCTTGTACATAGGAGCAGTATTATAGTAGTTATATTCTTGTACATAGGAGCAGAATTATAGTAGTTATATTCTTGTACATAGGAGCAGTATTATAGTAGTTATATTTTTGTACATAGGAAGTAGTATTATAGTAGTTATATTCTTGTACATAGGAGTAGTATTATAGTAGTTATATTCTTGTACATAGGAGTAGTATTATAGTAGTTATATTCTTGTATATAGGAGGTAGTATTATAGTAGTTATATTCTTGTACATAGGAGCAGTATTATTGTAGTTATAGTCTTGTACATAGGGGTAGTATTATAGTAGTTATAGTCTTGTATATAGGAGGTAGTATTATAGTAGTTATATTCTTGTACATAGTAGCAGTATTATAGTAGTTATATTCTTGTACATAGGGGTAGTATTATAGTAGTTATATTCTTGTACATAGGAGGTAGTATTATAGTAGTTATATTCTTGTATATAGGAGCAGTATTATAGTAGTTATATTCTTGTACATAGTAGGTAGTATTATAGTAGTTATATTCTTGTACATAGGAGCAGTATTATAGTAGTTATATTCTTGTACATAGGAGCAGTATTATAGTAGTTATATTCTTGTACATAGGAGTAGTATTATAGTAGTTATATTCTTGTACATAGGAGTAGTATTATAGTAGTTATATTCTTGTACATAGGAGTAGTATTATAGTAGTTATATTCTTGTACAGAGGAGTAGTATTATAGTAGTTATATTCTAGTACATAGGGGTAGTATTATAGTAGTTATAGTCTTGTTCATAGGTGTAGTATTATAGTAGTTATATTCTTGTACAGAGGAGTAGTATTATAGTAGTTATATTCTAGTACATAGGGGTAGTATTATAGTAGTTATATTCTTGTACATAGGAGTAGTATTATAGTAGTTATATTCTTGTACATAGGAGATAGCATTATAGTAGTTATATTCTTGTACATAGGAGGTAGTATTATAGTAGTTATATTCTTGTACATAGGAGTAGTATTATAGTAGTTATATTCTTGTACATAGGAGCAGTATTATAGTAGTTATATTCTTGTACATAGGAGGTAGTATTATAGTTGTTATATTCTTGTACATAGTAGTATTATAGTAGTTATATTCTAGTACATAGGGGTAGTATTATAGTAGTTATAGTCTTGTTCATAGGAGTAGTATTATAGTAGTTATATTCTTGTACAGAGGAGAAGTATTATAGTAGTTATATTCTTGTACATAGGAGTAGTATTATAGTAGTTATTTTCTTGTACATAGGAGATAGCATTATAGTAGTTATATTCTTGTACATAGGAGTAGTATTATAGTAGTTATATTCTTGTACATAGGAGTAGTATTATAGTAGTTATATTCTAGGACATAGCGGTAGTATTATAGTAGTTATATTCTTGTACATAGGAGTAGTATTATAGTAGTTATTTTCTTGTACATAGGAGATAGCATTATAGTAGTTATATTCTTGTACATAGGAGTAGTATTATAGTAGTTATATTCTTGTACATAGGAGTAGTATTATAGTAGTTATATTCTAGGACATAGCGGTAGTATTATAGTAGTTATATTCTTGTACATAGGAGTAGTATTATAGTAGTTATATTCTTGTATATAGGAGCAGTATTATAGTAGTTATATTCTTGTACATAGGAGTAGTATTATAGTAGTTATATTCTTGTACATAGGAGCAGTATTATAGTAGTTATATTCTTGTACATAGGAGGTAGTATTATAGTAGTTATATTCTTGTACATATGAGTAGTATTATAGTAGTTATATTCTTGTATATAGGAGGTAGTATTATAGTAGTTATATTCTTGTACATAGGAGCAGTATTATAGTAGTTATATTCTTGTATATAGGAGGTAGTATTATAGTAGTTATATTCTTGTACATAGGAGTTAGTATTATAGTAGTTATATTCTTGTACATAGTAGTATTATAGTAGTTATATTCTAGTACATAGGGGTAGTATTATAGTAGTTATATTCTTGTACATAGGAGTAGTATTATAGTAGTTATAGTCTTGTTCATAGGAGTAGTATTATAGTAGTTATATTCTTGTACAGAGGAGTAGTATTATAGTAGTTATATTCTAGTACATAGCGGTAGTATTATAGTAGTTATATTCTTGTACATAGGAGTAGTATTATAGTAGTTATTTTCTTGTACATAGGAGATAGCATTATAGTAGTTATATTCTTGTACATAGGAGTAGTATTATAGTAGTTATATTCTTGTACATAGGAGTAGTATTATAGTAGTTATATTCTAGTACATAGCGGTAGTATTATAGTAGTTATATTCTTGTACATAGGAGTAGTATTATAGTAGTTATATTCTTGTATATAGGAGCAGTATTATAGTAGTTATATTCTTGTACATAGGAGGTAATATTATAGTAGTTATATTCTTGTACATAGGAGCAGTATTATAGTAGTTATATTCTTGTACATAGGAGGTAGTATGATAGTAGTTATATTCTTGTACATAGGAGTAGTATTATAGTAGTTATATTCTTGTACATAGGAGCAGTATTATAGTAGTTATATTCTTGTACATAGGAGGTAGTATTATAGTAGTTATATTCTTGTACATAGTAGTATTATAGTAGTTATATTCTTGTACATAGGAGGTAGTATTATAGTAGTTATATTCTTGTACATAGGAGCAGTATTATAGTAGTTATATTCTTGTACATAGGAGGTAGTATTATAGTAGCTATATTCTTGTATATAGGAGGTAGTATTATAGTAGTTATATTCTTGTACATAGGAGTAGTATTATAGTAGTTATATTCTTGTACAGAGGGGTAGTATTATAGTAGTTATATTCTTGTACATAGGAGCAGTATTATAGTAGTTATATTCTAGTACATAGGGGTAGTATTATAGTAGTTATAGTCTTGTACATAGGAGTAGTATTATAGTAGTTATATTCTAGTACATAGGGGTAGTATTATAGTAGTTATATTCTTGTACATAGGAGTAGTATTATAGTAGTTATAGTCTTGTATATAGGAGGTAGTATTATAGTAGTTATATTCTTGTACATAGTAGCAGTATTATAGTAGTTATATTCTTGTACATAGGAGCAGTATTATAGTAGTTATATTCTTGTACATAGGAGCAGTATTATAGTAGTTATATTCTTGTACATAGGAGCAGTATTATAGTAGTTATATTTTTGTACATAGGAAGTAGTATTATAGTAGTTATATTCTTGTACATAGGAGTAGTATTATAGTAGTTATATTCTTGTACATAGGAGTAGTATTATAGTAGTTATATTCTTGTATATAGGAGGTAGTATTATAGTAGTTATATTCTTGTACATAGGAGCAGTATTATTGTAGTTATAGTCTTGTACATAGGGGTAGTATTATAGTAGTTATAGTCTTGTATATAGGAGGTAGTATTATAGTAGTTATATTCTTGTACATAGTAGCAGTATTATAGTAGTTATATTCTTGTACATAGGGGTAGTATTATAGTAGTTATAGTCTTGTACATAGGAGGTAGTATTATAGTAGTTATATTCTTGTATATAGGAGCAGTATTATAGTAGTTATATTCTTGTACATAGTAGGTAGTATTATAGTAGTTATATTCTTGTACATAGGAGCAGTATTATAGTAGTTATATTCTTGTACATAGGAGCAGTATTATAGTAGTTATATTCTTGTACATAGGAGTAGTATTATAGTAGTTATATTCTTGTACATAGGAGTAGTATTATAGTAGTTATATTCTTGTACATAGGAGTAGTATTATAGTAGTTATATTCTTGTATATAGGAGCAGTATTATAGTAGTTATATTCTTGTACATAGGAGTAGTATTATAGTAGTTATATTCTTGTACATAGGAGCAGTATTATAGTAGTTATATTCTTGTATATAGGAGGTAGTATTATAGTAGTTATATTCTTGTACATAGGAGGTAGTATTATAGTAGTTATATTCTTGTACATAGTAGTATTATAGCAGTTATATTCTTGTACATAGGAGGTAGTATTATAGTAGTTATATTCTTGTACATAGGAGCAGTATTATAGTAGTTATATTCTTGTATATAGGAGGTAGTATTATAGTAGTTATATTCTTGTACATAGGAGGTAGTATTATAGTAGTTATATTCTTGTACATAGTAGTATTATAGTAGTTATATTCTAGTACATAGGGGTAGTATTATAGTAGTTATAGTCTTGTACATAGGAGGTAGTATTATAGTAGTTATTTTCTTGTACATAGGAGATAGCATTATAGTAGTTATATTCTTGTACATAGGAGTAGTATTATAGTAGTTATATTCTAGTACATAGCGGTAGTATTATAGTAGTTATATTCTTGTACATAGTAGTATTATAGTAGTTATATTCTAGTACATAGGGGTAGTATTATAGTAGTTATAGTCTTGTATATAGGAGTAGTATTATAGTAGTTATATTCTTGTACATAGGAGTAGTATTATAGTAGTTATATTCTTGTACATAGGACTAGTATTATAGTAGTTATATTCTAGTACATAGCGGTAGTATTATAGTAGTTATATTCTTGTACATAGGAGTAGTATTATAGTAGTTATATTCTTGTATATAGGAGCAGTATTATAGTAGTTATATTCTTGTACATAGGAGTAGTATTATAGTAGTTATATTCTTGTACATAGGAGCAGTATTATAGTAGTTATATTCTTGTACATAGGAGGTAGTATTATAGTAGTTATATTCTTGTACATAGTAGTATGATAGTAGTTATATTCTTGTACATAGGAGGTAGTATTATAGTAGTTATATTCTTGTACATAGGAGCAGTATTATAGTAGTTATATTCTTGTATATAGGAGGTAGTATTATAGTAGTTATATTCTTAAACATAGGAGGTAGTATTATAGTAGTTATATTCTTGTATATAGGAGGTAGTATTATAGTAGTTATATTCTTGTACATAGGAGTAGTATTATAGTAGTTATATTCTTGTACAGAGGGGTAGTATTATAGTAGTTATATTCTTGTACATAGGAGCAGTATTATAGTAGTTATATTCTAGTACATAGGGGTAGTATTATAGTAGTTATAGTCTTGTACATAGGAGTAGTATTATAGTAGTTATATTCTAGTACATAGGGGTAGTATTATAGTAGTTATATTCTTGTACATAGGAGTAGTATTATAGTAGTTATAGTCTTGTATGTAGGAGGTAGTATTATAGTAGTTATATTCTTGTACATAGTAGCAGTATTATAGTAGTTATATTCTTGTACATAGGAGTAGTATTATAGTAGTTATATTCTTGTACATAGGAGCAGTATTATAGTAGTTATATTCTTGTACATAGGAGCAGTATTATAGTAGTTATATTCTTGTACATAGGAGTAGTATTATAGTAGTTATATTCTTGTACATAGGAGCAGTATTATAGTAGTTATATTCTTGTACATAGGAGCAGTATTATAGTAGTTATATTTTTGTACATAGGAAGTAGTATTATAGTAGTTATATTCTTGTACATAGGAGTAGTATTATAGTAGTTATATTCTTGTACATAGGAGTAGTATTATAGTAGTTATATTCTTGTATATAGGAGGTAGTATTATAGTAGTTATATTCTTGTACATAGGAGCAGTATTATAGTAGTTATATTCTTGTACATAGGAGCAGTATTATAGTAGTTATATTCTTGTACATAGGAGCAGTATTATAGTAGTTATATTCTTGTACATAGGAGCAGTATTATAGTAGTTATATTCTTGTACATAGGAGCAGTATTATAGTAGTTATATTTTTGTACATAGGAAGTAGTATTATAGTAGTTATATTCTTGTACATAGGAGTAGTATTATAGTAGTTATATTCTTGTACATAGGAGTAGTATTATAGTAGTTATATTCTTGTATATAGGAGGTAGTATTATAGTAGTTATATTCTTGTACATAGGAGCAGTATTATTGTAGTTATAGTCTTGTACATAGGGGTAGTATTATAGTAGTTATATTCTTGTACATAGTAGCAGTATTATAGTAGTTATATTCTTGTACATAGGGGTAGTATTATAGTAGTTATATTCTTGTACATAGGAGGTAGTATTATAGTAGTTATATTCTTGTATATAGGAGCAGTATTATAGTAGTTATATTCTTGTACATAGGAGCAGTATTATAGTAGTTATATTCTTGTACATAGGAGCAGTATTATAGTAGTTATATTCTTGTACATAGTAGGTAGTATTATAGTAGTTATATTCTTGTAATTAGGAGCAATATTATAGTAGTTATATTCTTGTACATAGGAGCAGTATTATAGTAGTTTTATTCTTGTACATAGGAGTAGTTTTATAGTAGTTATATTCTTGTACATAGGAGTAGTATTATAGTAGTTATATTCTTGTATATAGGAGGTAGTATTATAGTAGTTATATTCTTGTACATAGGAGTAGTATTATAGTAGTTTTATTCTTGTACATAGGAGTAGTATTATAGTAGTTATATTCTTGTATATAGGAGGTAGTATTATAGTAGTTATATTCTTGTACATAGGAGTAGTATTATAGTAGTTATATTCTTGTACATAGGAGTAGTATTATAGTAGTTATATTCTTGTACATAGGATAGTATTATAGTAGTTATATTCTTGTATATAGGAGGTAGTATTATAGTAGTTATATTCTTGTACATAGGAGCAGTATTATAGTAGTTATATTCTTGTACATAGGAGTAGTATTATAGTAGTTATATTCTTGTACATAGGAGCAGTATTATTGTAGTGTCCCAGTACACTCCTTCTTGCCATTATAATAGTTGTATGCTATGTAATGTCATGTCTCTCACAATGTACTAATGCTGAGTATCACTATCTATCTGTATCTCCTGTGTGCTTACATTGTGGTTATTGCCATGTACTGTTCTGCTGCCACCTAGGTTTCACTCTATGTAGGTGCATGTGATATAGGATCCCAATCACTCCATACACAGCACGAGCAGAACTTTCTAGCAAGCTGTGGGTGGAGACTTTAGCCCCGCCTTCCTCTTAGAAGGGGAAAGGAAAGCAGAGCGGCCATGTTGTGGAGAGTGCAGTGTGTGAGGTAACAGAGCGGCCATGTTGTGGAGAGTGCAGTGTGTGAGGTAACAGAGCGGCCATGTTGTGGAGAGTGTAGTGTGTGAGGTAACAGAGCGGCCATGTTGTGGAGAGTGTAGTGTGTGAGGTAACAGAGCGGACATGTTGTGGAGAGTGTAGTGTGTGAGGTAACAGAGCGGCCATGTTGTGGAGAGTGCAGTGTGTGAGGTAACAGTGCGGCCATGTTGTGGAGAGTGCAGTGTGTGAGGTAACAGAGCGGCCATGTTGTGGAGAGTGCAGTGTGTGAGGTAACAGAGCGGCCATGTTGTGGAGAGTGCAGTGTGTGAGGTAACAGAGCGGCCATGTTGTGGAGAGTGCAGTGTGTGAGGTAACAGAGCGGCCATGTTGTGGAGAGTGTAGTGTGTGAGGTAACAGAGCGGCCATGTTGTGGAGAGTGTAGTGTGTGAGGTAACAGAGCGGCCATGTTGTGGAGAGTGCAGTGTGTGAGGTAACAGAGCGGCCATGTTGTGGAGAGTGTAGTGTGTGAGGTAACAGAGCGGCCATGTTGTGGAGAGTGTAGTGTGTGAGGTAACAGAGCGGCCATGTTGTGGAGAGTGCAGTGTGTGAGGTAACAGTGCGGCCATGTTGTTGAGAGTGTAGTGTGTGAGGTAACAGAGCGGCCATGTTGTGGAGAGTGCAGTGTGTGAGGTAACAGAGCGGCCATGTTGTGGAGAGTGTAGTGTGTGAGGTAACAGAGCGGCCATGTTGTGGAGAGTGCAGTGTGTGAGGTAACAGAGCGGCCATGTTGTGGAGAGTGCAGTGTGTGAGGTAACAGAGCGGCCATGTTGTGGAGAGTGCAGTGTGTGAGGTAACAGAGCGGCCATGTTGTGGAGAGTGTAGTGTGTGAGGTAACAGAGCGGCCATGTTGTGGAGAGTGTAGTGTGTGAGGTAACAGAGCGGCCATGTTGTGGAGAGTGCAGTGTGTGAGGTAACAGAGCGGCCATGTTGTGGAGAGTGCAGTGTGTGAGGTAACAGAGCGGCCATGTTGTGGAGAGTGCAGTGTGTGAGGTAACAGAGCGGCCATGTTGTGGAGAGTGCAGTGTGTGAGGTAACAGAGCGGCCATGTTGTTGAGAGTGTAGTGTGTGAGGTAACAGAGCGGCCATGTTGTGGAGAGTGTAGTGTGTGAGGTAACAGAGCGGCCATGTTGTGGAGAGTGCAGTGTGTGAGGTAACAGAGCGGCCATGTTGTGGAGAGTGTAGTGTGTGAGGTAACAGAGCGGCCATGTTGTTGAGAGTGTAGTGTGTGAGGTAACAGAGCGGACATGTTGTGGAGAGTGTAGTGTGTGAGGTAACAGTGCGGCCATGTTGTTGAGAGTGTAGTGTGTGAGGTAACAGAGCGGCCATGTTGTGGAGAGTGTAGTGTGTGAGGTAACAGAGCGGCCATGTTGTGGAGAGTGTAGTGTGTGAGGTAACAGAGCGGCCATGTTGTTGAGAGTGTAGTGTGTGAGGTAACAGAGCGGACATGTTGTGGAGAGTGTAGTGTGTGAGGTAACAGTGCGGCCATGTTGTTGAGAGTGTAGTGTGTGAGGTAACAGAGCGGCCATGTTGTGGAGAGTGCAGTGTGTGAGGTAACCGCTCCTGCTGCTACTCCAACTCCAGGCAGGATTTTCAGATTCCTCCTAACAAACCCCAGGAGCCACATGGTGAATCTGACAGGCCATGTAAGATACAGAGTCTCCTAGGACCACTCACCAGTCCATACAGAGGGGATAATACCGCCATACTGCTACTGTCTCCAAGAAGGAGAGAACCCGACAGAAAGGAGCAGCTAGAAAGGAGCCTTCCTGCATTCCTGGACCTAAAGAGGGCCTCCGCTCATGTCCAGTGCTCCGTGGTTTCCAGGCCACGTGTATCAGGTCTGCGTCCGGCTATCGGATACCGCAGCCCAGTAACCGTGAGTAACTATATATACCCCAAATCAGTCACCCGCTGGGAGCCAAACGGTGAAGATCCCTCTTCTGTATCTATAACCTGGACTGTGTCTCCTCAATACTCTAAATACCAAATCTGAGGAAAGTTGTGTCAGCATCCGCCATTACCTGTCAGTATATAAGGGAATCCTCCTCACATGCACCCGCTGTATTGTACATGAGACTGTATCACTGTGAGGTATGGCGGCACTATATGGTATCCTCCTCACATGCCCCCCGCTGTATTGTACATGAGACTGTATCACTGTGAGGTATGGCGGCACTATATGGTATCCTCCTCACATGCCCCCCGCTGTATTGTACATGAGACTGTATCACTGTGCGGTATGGCGGCACTATATGGTAGTCCTCCTCACATGCCCCCGCTGTATTGTACATGAGACTGTATCACTGTGAGGTATGGCGGCACTATATGGTAGTCCTCCTCACATGCCCCCGCTGTATTGTACATGAGACTGTATCACTGTGAGGTATGGCGGCACTATATGGTAGTCCTCCTCACATGCCCCCGCTGTATTGTACATGAGACTGTATCACTGTGAGGTATGGCGGCACTATATGGTATCCTCCTCACATACACCCGCTGTATTGTACATGAGACTGTATCACTGTGAGGTATGGCGGCACTATATGGTAGTCCTCCTCACATGCACTCCGCTGTATTGTACATGAGACTGTATCACTGTGAGGTATGGCGGCACTATATGGTAGTCCTCCTCACATGCCCCCACTGTATTGTACATGAGACTGTATCACTGTGAGGTATGGCGGCACTATATGGTAGTCCTCCTCACATACACCCGCTGTATTGTACATGAGACTGTATCACTGTGAGGTATGGCGGCACTATATGGTAGTCCTCCTCACATGCACTCCGCTGTATTGGACATGAGACTGTATCACTGTGAGGTATGGCGGCACTATATGGTAGTCCTCCTCACATGCCCCCGCTGTATTGTACATGAGACTGTATCACTGTGAGGTATGGCGGCACTATATGGTATCCTCCTCACATGCACTCCGCTGTATTGTACATGAGACTGTATCACTGTGAGGTATGGCGGCACTATATGGTAGTCCTCCTCACATGCACCCGCTGTATAGTACATGAGACTGTATCACTGTGCGGTATGGCGGCACTATATGGTAGTCCTCCTCACATGCACTCCGCTGTATTGGACATGAGACTGTATCACTGTGAGGTATGGCGGCACTATATGGTAGTCCTCCTCACATGCCCCCGCTGTATTGTACATGAGACTGTATCACTGTGAGGTATGGCGGCACTATATGGTATCCTCCTCACATGTACCCGCTGTATTGTACATGAGACTGTATCACTGTGAGGTATGGCGGCACTATATGGTAGTCCTCCTCACATGCCCCCGCTGTATTGTACATGAGACTGTATCACTGTGAGGTATGGCGGCACTATATGGTATCCTCCTCACATGCACCCGCTGTATAGTACATGAGACTGTATCACTGTGAGGTATGGCGGCACTATATGGTATCCTCCTCACATGCACCCGCTGTATTGTACATGAGACTGTATCACTGTGCGGTATGGCGGCACTATATGGTAGTCCTCCTCACATGCCCCCCGCTGTATTGTACATGAGACTGTATCACTGTGAGGTATGGCGGCACTATATGGTATCCTCCTCACATGCACCCGCTGTATTGTACATGAGACTGTATCACTGTGCGGTATGGCGGCACTATATGGTAGTCCTCCTCACATGCACTCCGCTGTATTGTACATGAGACTGTATCACTGTGAGGTATGGCGGCACTATATGGTATCCTCCTCACATGCACCCGCTGTATTGTACATGAGACTGTATCACTGTGAGGTATGGCGGCACTATATGGTATCCTCCTCACATGCCCCCTGCTGTATTGTACATGAGACTGTATCACTGTGAGGTATGGCGGCACTATATGGTATCCTCCTCACATGCCCCCCGCTGTATTGTACATGAGACTGTATCACTGTGCGGTATGGCGGCACTATATGGTATCCTCCTCACATGCACTCCGCTGTATTGTACATGAGACTGTATCACTGTGAGGTATGGCGGCACTATATGGTAGTCCTCCTCACATGCACCCGCTGTATTGTACATGAGACTGTATCACTGTGAGGTATGGCGGCACTATATGGTAGTCCTCCTCACATGCAGCCGCTGTATTGTACATGAGACTGTATCACTGTGAGGTATGGCGGCACTATATGGTAGTCCTCCTCACATGCACCCGCTGTATTGTACATGAGACTGTATCACTGGGAGGTATGGCGGCACTATATGGTATCCTCCTCACATGCCCCCCGCTGTATTGTACATGAGACTGTATCACTGGGAGGTATGGCGGCACTATATGGTAGTCCTCCTCACATGCAGCCGCTGTATTGTACATGAGACTGTATCACTGTGAGGTATGGCGGCACTATATGGTAGTCCTCCTCACATGCACTCCGCTGTATTGTACATGAGACTGTATCACTGTGAGGTATGGCGGCACTATATGGTATCCTCCTCACATGCACTCCGCTGTATTGTACATGAGACTGTATCACTGTGAGGTATGGCGGCACTATATGGTATCCTCCTCACATGCCCCCGCTGTATTGTACATGAGACTGTATCACTGTGAGGTATGGCGGCACTATATGGTATCCTCCTCACATGCCCCCTGCTGTATTGTACATGAGACTGTATCACTGTGAGGTATGGCGGCACTATATGGTAGTCCTCCTCACATGCACCCGCTGTATTGTACATGAGACTGTATCACTGTGAGGTATGGCGGCACTATATGGTAGTCCTCCTCACATGCACCCGCTGTATTGTACATGAGACTGTATCACTGTGAGGTATGGCGGCACTATATGGTATCCTCCTCACATGCCCCCCGCTGTATTGTACATGAGACTGTATCACTGTGCGGTATGGCGGCACTATATGGTATCCTCCTCACATGCACTCCGCTGTATTGTACATGAGACTGTATCACTGTGAGGTATGGCGGCACTATATGGTAGTCCTCCTCACATGCACCCGCTGTATTGTACATGAGACTGTATCACTGTGAGGTATGGCGGCACTATATGGTAGTCCTCCTCACATGCACTCCGCTGTATTGTACATGAGACTGTATCACTGTGAGGTATGGCAGCACTATATTGTAGTCCTCCTCACATGCACCCGCTGTATTGTACATGAGACTGTATCACTGTGAGGTATGGCGGCACTATATGGTAGTCCTCCTCACATGCAGCCGCTGTATTGTACATGAGACTGTATCACTGTGAGGTATGGCGGCACTATATGGTAGTCCTCCTCACATGCACCCGCTGTATTGTACATGAGACTGTATCACTGGGAGGTATGGCGGCACTATATGGTAGTCCTCCTCACATGCACCCGCTGTATTGTACATGAGACTGTATCACTGTGAGGTATGGCGGCACTATATGGTATCCTCCTCACATGCACTCCGCTGTATTGGACATGAGACTGTATCACTGTGCGGTATGGCGGCACTATATGGTAGTCCTCCTCACATGCCCCCCGCTGTATTGTACATGAGACTGTATCACTGGGAGGTATGGCGGCACTATATGGTAGTCCTCCTCACATGCACCCGCTGTATTGTACATGAGACTGTATCACTGGGAGGTATGGCGGCACTATATGGTAGTCCTCCTCACATGCACCCGCTGTATTGTACATGAGACTGTATCACTGTGAGGTATGGCGGCACTATATGGTATCCTCCTCACATGCCCCCCGCTGTATTGTACATGAGACTGTATCACTGGGAGGTATGGCGGCACTTCATCAGAGTCCTCAGTAAAGAAACTTTTGATTAACAAAGGACTGTGTCTTTTGCTATCTTTCTTTTGAAAATTGACTTGCTGTGTGTCCTATGAGAGGTGCCCCACAGTCTGGACTACCACTACAGCTACCGTGACCATTACAACAGCTCAGCTATCAGAGGGACTACTACCCCCATTAGGTCCTACTATAACACCTGCATCCCTTGGGTTACCACAAGCTCAATTTTTCTGGCGTCACGAACAGGATTCGAACCTGTGCGGGGAAACCCCAAAGGCGGGGCTAAAGTCTCCACCCACAGCTTGCTAGAAAGTTCTGCTCGTGCTGTGTATGAAGTGATTGGGATCCTATATAACATGCACCTACATAGAGTGAAACCTAGGTGGCAGCAGAACAGTACATGGCAATAACCACAATGTATGCACACAGAAAAATACAGATAGATAGTGATACTCAGAATTAGTACATTGTGAAAGACATGACATTACATAGCATACAACTATTATAATGGCAAGAAGGAGTGTACTGGGACACTACATTATAGTAGTTATATTATTGTACATATGAGGTAGTATTATAGTAGTTATATTCTTGTACATAGGAGTAGTATTATAGTGGTTATATTCTTGTACATAGGAGGTAGTATTATAGTAGTTATATTCTTGTACATAGGAGTAGTATTATAGTAGTTATATACTTGTACATAGGAGTAGTATTATAGTAGTTATATTCTTGTACATAGGAGATAGCATTATAGTAGTTATATTCTTGTACATAGGAGGTAGTATTATACTAGTTATATTCTTGTACATAGGAGTAGTATTATAGTAGTTATATTCTTGTACATAGGAGGTAGTATTATAGTAGTTATATTCTTGTACATAGGAGTAGTATTATAGTAGTTATATTCTTGTACATAGGAGTAGTATTATAGTAGTTATATTCTTGTACATAGGAGATAGCATTATAGTAGTTATATTCTTGTACATAGGAGTAGTATTATAGTAGTTATATTCTTGTACATAGGAGTAGTATTATAGTAGTTATATTCTTGTACATAGGAGTAGTATTATAGTAGTTATATTCTTGTACATAGGAGGTAGTATTATACTAGTTATATTCTTGTACATAGGAGTAGTATTATAGTAGTTATATTCTTGTACATAGGAGCAGTATTATAGTAGTTATATTCTTGTACATAGGGGGCAGTATTATAGTAGTTATATTCTTGTACATAGGAGTAGTATTATAGTAGTTATATTCTTGTACATAGGAGTAGTATTATAGTAGTTATATTCTTGTACATAGGAGTAGTATTATAGTAGTTATATTCTTGTACATAGGAGCAGTATTATAGTAGTTATATTCTTGTACATAGGAGTAGTATTATAGTGGTTATATTCTTGTACATAGGAGCAGTATTATAGTAGTTATATTCTTGTACATAGGAGTAGTATTATAGTAGTTGTATTCTTGTATATAGGAGGTAGTATTATAGTGGTTATATTCTTGTACATAGGAGTAGTATTATAGTAGTTGTATTCTTGTATATAGGAGGTAGTATTATAGTAGTTATATTCTTGTACATAGGAGCAGTATTATAGTAGTTATATTCTTTTACATAGGAGTAGTATTATAGTAATATTCTTTTACATAGGAGTAGTATTATAGTAGTTATATTCTTGTACATAGGAGGTAGTATTATAGTAGTTATATTCTTGTACATAGGAGTAGTATTATAGTAGTTATATTCTTGTACATAGGAGTAGTATTATAGTAGTTATATTCTTGTACATAGGAGGTAGTATTATAGTAGTTATATTCTTGTACATAGGAGTAGTATTATAGTAGTTGTATTCTTGTATATAGGAGGTAGTATTATAGTAGTTATATTCTTGTACATAGGAGTAGTATTATAGTAGTTATATTCTTGTACATAGGAGTAATATTATAGTAGTTATATTCTTGTAAATAGGAGTAGTATTATAGTAGTTGTATTTTTGTATATAGGAGGTAGTATTATAGTAGTTATATTCTTGTACGTAGGAGTAGTATTATAGTAGTTATATTCTTGTACATAGGAGGTAGTATTATAGTAGTTATATTCTTGTACATGGGAGTAGTATTATAGTAGTTATATTCTTGTACATATGAGGTAGTATTATAGTAGTTATATTCTTGTACATAGGAGTAGTATTATAGTAGTTATATTCTTGTACATAGGAGGTAGTATTATAGTAGTTATATTCTTGTACATAGGAGGTAGTATTATAGTAGTTATATTCTTGTACATAGGAGTAGTATCATAGTAGTTATATTCTTGTACATAGGAGCAGTATTATAGTAGTTATATTCTTGTACATAGGAGCAGTATTATAGTAGTTATATTCTTGTACATAGGAGGTAGTATTATAATAGTTATATTCTTGTACATAGGAGCAGTATTATAGTAGTTATATTCTTTTACATAGGAGCAGTATTATAGTAATTATATTCTTGCACATAGGAGGTAGTATTATAGTAGTTATATTCTTGTACATAGATGCAGTATTATAGTAGTTATATTCTTGTACATAGGAGGTAGTATTATAGTAGTTATATTCTTGTACATAGGAGGTAGTATTATAGTAGTTATATTCTTGTACATAGATGCAGTATTATAGTAGTTATATTCTTGTACATAGGAGGTAGTATTATAGTAGTTATATTCTTGTACATAGGAGTAGTATTATAGTAGTTATATTCTTGTACATAGGATTAGTATTATAGGAGTTATATTCTTGTACATAGCAGGTAGTATTATAGTAGTTATATTCTTGTACATAGGAGCAGTATTATAGTAGTTATATTCTTGTACATAGGAGCAGTATTATAGTAGTTATATTCTTGTACACAGGAGAAGTATTATAGTAGTTATATTCTTGTACATAGGAGCAGTTTTATAGTAGTTATATTCTAGTACATAGGGGTAGTATTATAGTAGTTATATTCTTGTACATAGGAGTAGTATTATAGTAGTTATATTCTTGTACATAGGGGGCAGTATTATAGTAGTTATATCCTTGTACATAGGAGTAGTATTATAGTAGTTATATTCTTGTACATAGGGGGCAGTATTATAGTAGTTATATTCTTGTACATAGGAGCAGTTTTATAGTAGTTATATTCTTGTACATAGGAGGTAGTATTATAGTAGTTATATTCTTGTACATAGGAGGTAGTATTATAGTAGTTATATTCTTGTACATAGGAGTAGTATTATAGTAGTTATATTCTTGTACATAGGGGGCAGTATTATAGTAGTTATATTCTTGTACATAGGAGCAGTATTATAGTAGTTATATTCTTGTACATAGGAGTAGTATTATAGTAGTTATATTCTTGTACATAGGGGGCAGTATTATAGTAGTTATATTCTTGTACATAGGAGCAGTATTATAGTAGTTATATTCTTGTACATAGGAGCAGTTTTATAGTAGTTATATTCTAGTACATAGGGGTAGTATTATAGTAGTTATATTCTTGTACATAGGAGTAGTATTATAGTAGTTATATTCTTGTACATAGGAGGTAGTATTATAGTAGTTATATTCTTGTACATAGGAGTAGTATTATAGTAGTTATATTCTAGTACATAGGAGGTAGTATTATAGTAGTTATATTCTTGTACATAGGAGTAGTATTATAGTAGTTATATTCTTGTACATAGGAGTAGTATTATAGTAGTTATATTCTTGTACATAGGAGTAGTATTATAGTAGTTATATTCTTGTACATAGGAGGTAGTATTATACTAGTTATATTCTTGTACATAGGAGTAGTATTATAGTAGTTATATTCTTGTACATAGGGGGCAGTATTATAGTAGTTATATTCTTGTACATAGGAGTAGTATTATAGTAGTTATATTCTTGTACATAGGAGTAGTATTATAGTAGTTATATTCTTGTACATAGGAGTAGTATTATAGTAGTTATATTCTTGTACATAGGAGCAGTATTATAGTAGTTATATTCTTGTACATAGGAGTAGTATTATAGTGGTTATATTCTTGTACATAGGAGCAGTATTATAGTAGTTATATTCTTGTACATAGGAGTAGTATTATAGTAGTTGTATTCTTGTATATAGGAGGTAGTATTATAGTGGTTATATTCTTGTACATAGGAGTAGTATTATAGTAGTTGTATTCTTGTATATAGGAGGTAGTATTATAGTAGTTATATTCTTGTACATAGGAGCAGTATTATAGTAGTTATATTCTTTTACATAGGAGTAGTATTATAGTAATATTCTTTTACATAGGAGTAGTATTATAGTAGTTATATTCTTGTACATAGGAGGTAGTATTATAGTAGTTATATTCTTGTACATAGGAGTAGTATTATAGTAGTTATATTCTTGTACATAGGAGTAGTATTATAGTAGTTATATTCTTGTACATAGGAGGTAGTATTATAGTAGTTATATTCTTGTACATAGGAGTAGTATTATAGTAGTTGTATTCTTGTATATAGGAGGTAGTATTATAGTAGTTATATTCTTGTACATAGGAGTAGTATTATAGTAGTTATATTCTTGTACATAGGAGTAATATTATAGTAGTTATATTCTTGTAAATAGGAGTAGTATTATAGTAGTTGTATTTTTGTATATAGGAGGTAGTATTATAGTAGTTATATTCTTGTACGTAGGAGTAGTATTATAGTAGTTATATTCTTGTACATAGGAGGTAGTATTATAGTAGTTATATTCTTGTACATGGGAGTAGTATTATAGTAGTTATATTCTTGTACATATGAGGTAGTATTATAGTAGTTATATTCTTGTACATAGGAGTAGTATTATAGTAGTTATATTCTTGTACATAGGAGGTAGTATTATAGTAGTTATATTCTTGTACATAGGAGGTAGTATTATAGTAGTTATATTCTTGTACATAGGAGTAGTATCATAGTAGTTATATTCTTGTACATAGGAGCAGTATTATAGTAGTTATATTCTTGTACATAGGAGCAGTATTATAGTAGTTATATTCTTGTACATAGGAGGTAGTATTATAATAGTTATATTCTTGTACATAGGAGCAGTATTATAGTAGTTATATTCTTTTACATAGGAGCAGTATTATAGTAATTATATTCTTGCACATAGGAGGTAGTATTATAGTAGTTATATTCTTGTACATAGATGCAGTATTATAGTAGTTATATTCTTGTACATAGGAGGTAGTATTATAGTAGTTATATTCTTGTACATAGGAGGTAGTATTATAGTAGTTATATTCTTGTACATAGATGCAGTATTATAGTAGTTATATTCTTGTACATAGGAGGTAGTATTATAGTAGTTATATTCTTGTACATAGGAGTAGTATTATAGTAGTTATATTCTTGTACATAGGATTAGTATTATAGGAGTTATATTCTTGTACATAGCAGGTAGTATTATAGTAGTTATATTCTTGTACATAGGAGCAGTATTATAGTAGTTATATTCTTGTACATAGGAGCAGTATTATAGTAGTTATATTCTTGTACACAGGAGAAGTATTATAGTAGTTATATTCTTGTACATAGGAGCAGTTTTATAGTAGTTATATTCTAGTACATAGGGGTAGTATTATAGTAGTTATATTCTTGTACATAGGAGTAGTATTATAGTAGTTATATTCTTGTACATAGGGGGCAGTATTATAGTAGTTATATCCTTGTACATAGGAGTAGTATTATAGTAGTTATATTCTTGTACATAGGGGGCAGTATTATAGTAGTTATATTCTTGTACATAGGAGCAGTTTTATAGTAGTTATATTCTTGTACATAGGAGGTAGTATTATAGTAGTTATATTCTTGTACATAGGAGGTAGTATTATAGTAGTTATATTCTTGTACATAGGAGTAGTATTATAGTAGTTATATTCTTGTACATAGGGGGCAGTATTATAGTAGTTATATTCTTGTACATAGGAGCAGTATTATAGTAGTTATATTCTTGTACATAGGAGTAGTATTATAGTAGTTATATTCTTGTACATAGGGGGCAGTATTATAGTAGTTATATTCTTGTACATAGGAGCAGTATTATAGTAGTTATATTCTTGTACATAGGAGCAGTTTTATAGTAGTTATATTCTAGTACATAGGGGTAGTATTATAGTAGTTATATTCTTGTACATAGGAGTAGTATTATAGTAGTTATATTCTTGTACATAGGAGGTAGTATTATAGTAGTTATATTCTTGTACATAGGAGTAGTATTATAGTAGTTATATTCTAGTACATAGGAGGTAGTATTATAGTAGTTATATTCTTGTACATAGGAGTAGTATTATAGTAGTTATATTCTTGTACATAGGAGTAGTATTATAGTAGTTATATTCTTGTACATAGGAGGTAGTATTATAGTAGTTATATTCTTGTACATAGGAGTAGTATTATAGTAGTTATATTCTTGTACATAGGAGTAGTATTATAGTGGTTATATTCTTGTACATAGGAGTAGTATTATAGTAGTTATATTCTTGTACATAGGAGCAGTATTATAGTAGTTATATTCTTGTACATAGGAGTAGTATCATAGTAGTTATATTCTTGTACATAGGAGGTAGTATTATAGTAGTTATATTCTTGTACATAGGAGGTAGTATTATAGTAGTTATATTCTTGTATATAGGAGCAGTATTATAGTAGTTATATTCTTGTATATAGGAGCAGTATTATAGTAGTTATATTTTTGTATATAGGAGGTAGTATTATAGTAGTTATATTCTTGTACATAGGAGCAGTATTATAGTAGTTATATTCTTGTACATAGGAGTAGTATTATTGTAGTTATATTCTTGTACATAGGAGTAGTATTATAGTAGTTATATTCTTGTACATAGGAGCAGTATTATAGTAGTTATATTCTTGTACATAGGGGACAGTATTATAGTAGTTATATTCTTGTACATAGGGGGCAGTATTATAGTAGTTATATTCTTGTACATAGGAGCAGTATTATAGTAGTTATATTCTTGTACATAGGGGGCAGGATTATATTTGTTTGTTCCTGTCTATTTATAGGGCAGTATTACATTATAGGAATGCTAGTTATATAGCGGGTGTACACACATTCCTCTCATGGTTTCTCCTCTATATAATCCTTTATTGTGCACATTTCTCCATCTTGATGTCTTTATTACACCCGGCTCTGGATTTCACAATCTCTTTCTATTCTGGGTTTATAGGATTATTTTATGAGTATATAACATATGATTATCATTCTTCTGCCTGGCGGTTTTACATTGAGTACACTCAGATCTTTGGTAATTGATGTCTCTTTCTCCATATTAGATGGAGCCCTGATGTAGTTTTGTATTGGGGGGGGGGGGGGTCACATTATTGGGACATACTAAAAAGAATGAACACTATAATAAAGGTGCAGAGCTGTATACAGAAGTGTCCTACGTATTCTTGCTATAGATGGACACGACACCACCGATCTGCTTTAACTCATTAACTGCTTTTTTTTTTTTTTCAAGAATACAGGAACTGCCCCGTGACAAGGACCTGGTGTGCACACGGCGATGCCTGGATGTGATCAGTTTCCTATCACGGGTGACATCCTGCTCGAGCACACGGGTGTCCTGTTTTTATTCCTTAATGACAGATGGCGTTCATAGGCAGATTAAGGGAGCATTCACACGGCGTAACGTCCCGCGAGATTTGGCACGTGTACGCCACGTGACCCTTTGCGTGCCGTACACGCTCCCATTCATTTCAATGGGAGCGGGGAGCGTATGCGCCGCGCTAGTTTGCGGCCGTGCATTTATTCACGGCCGCAAACTAGCGCGGCGCATACGCTCCCCGCTCCCATTGAAATGAATGGGAGCGTGTACGGCACGCAAAGGGTCACGCGGCGTACACGTGCCAAATCTCGCGGGACGTTACGCCGTGTGAATGCTCCCTAAAGTACCCAATTGGGGATCACGGCAGTTAATGGGTTAACGTGACACCCACAGACAGGAGAGTAGCACGGACATCTGGTGACATATCTCATAGTGTAGCAGAATCGGGCCCTCCACCTCCTTACTGCGCTGATCTCACATTGATGCATCTTAGATGGGGGCTCGGGGCTGTATATTATTTATATACCCCGGGGCCAAGACCAGGTATTTTACTGCCCTATCGTGGCTGACAAATGGCACCTTCCCACCATCACACCTAAGGATCCCCTCCATTTACTGGAATCCCTCATTACACTAACTGCCCCTCCCCCTACATATCCACAGATTATATATACACATACTGTATGGCAACATATACACTCATATCACTCACTGACAGTAACAGGATGGCTATACACCGGACTAGACCATCTCTATAGACACAACTGTATACCGCTATCAGACACGTGAGGATTACTGCCCTAAAGACACGGTCATACAGAATACATATCCCCTTCACTCCAGGATACTGACCCCACACAATATAATACCCCATAGTTGCCCCTGCACACAGTATTATCCCCCATAGTGGCCCCTGCACACAGTATTATCCCCCATAGTGGCCCCTGCACACAGTATTATCCCCCATAGTGGCTCCTGCACACAGTATTATGTCCCATAGTGGCCCCTGCACACAGTATTATGTCCCATAGTGGCCCCTGCACACAGTATTATGTCCCATAGTGGCCCCTGCACACAGTATTATGTCCCATAGTGGCCCCTGCACACAGTATTATGTCCCATAGTGGCCCCTGCACACAGTATTATGTCCCATAGTGGCCCCTGCACACAGTATTATCCCCCATAGTGGCCCCTGCACACAGTATTATGTCCCATAGTGGCCCCTGCACACAGTATTATTCCCCATAGTGGCTCCTGCACACAGTATTATGTCCCATAGTGGCCCCTGCACACAGTATTATGTCCCATAGTGACCCCTGCACACAGTATTATGTCCCATAGTGGCCCCTGCACACAGTGTTATGTCCCATAGTGGCCCCTGCACACACTATTATGTCCCATAGTGGCCCCTGCACACAGTATTGTACCCCATAGTGGTCCCTGCACACAGTATGATGTCCCATAGTGGCCCCTGCACACAGTATTATGTCCCATAGTGGCCCCTGCACACAGTATTGTACCCCATAGTGGTCCCTGCACACAGTATGATGTCCCATAGTGGCCCCTGCACACAGTATTATGTCCCATAGTGACACATGCACACAGTATTATTCCTCATAGGGTCTAAGATTATATATAATGCCCAGGAGTAGCGGCCTCGCTTCCTTCCTAGTTTGCTCCGTCTCACTGTTTATTGGGTGAGTACAAACAAAACCAAATAATGATTAAATAACTAAATCTTTTTTTAGTTTGGTGCAAGTGGAATCAGAGTTTTACATCAGCCGTTTGCATGTAGTTAATGGAAAATATTAAAATTCTTTACCCAGAAGGCTTTCCTGCTAACACGACTGACTGTCAGTAAAAAACTAAACATTCTTTATACATTTTTTATACAGATGAAACTGCTGTATTGCACAACAGACGTAGACAAAAATTAGATTATTGTCAATGAAAGGGTTAATTGTCCTTTGACTGTGTATTAGTACAGACTGCTGCAGTCAGGCTCACACAGCGCATTCTCCGTCACTACTGTCTATGATTTCTATCACTAATCTGCTAAATCTGACTAAATGCTTCGACTCCTAACTCTCTCACTCTGTTGTAATTGGAGTTCTTTATTTACCAAGTCCAGCGGAACAAGGCAGATTCCCACTAACCTCACTATGCAGAAGAGGTCACCAAGTGCCTATCATCATAAAACTTTAGTACATGAAGCGGCTTCAGGCAAACCTAATACCCTGGAACAAGTCACCCAAACCCAGGTTGACCAAAAAAATGAGAAGGATAATACAATAGAGGGAAGGAAAACACAGAAGGACAATACACTGGGGAGGTGGAGAATACATAAGGATGAGACACTAGAAAGGAGGAGAACACGGGAGAAGGACAAAACAATAGAGAGATGTAGGACATAGAGAAGGATTAGAGAGACTAGAGAGGTGGAGAACATAGGAGAAGGGTGAGAGACTAAAGAGGAGGAGAACATGGGAGAAGGACAAAACACTAGAGAGGTGGAGAACACAAGAGATGGATAAGAGACTAGAGAGGAGGAGAACACGGGAGAAGGATGAAAAACTAGAGCGATGTAGGACATAGGAGAAGGATGAGAGACACTAGAGAGGTGAAGAACATGGGAGAAGGACAAGACACTAGAGAGGAGGAGAACATGGGAGAAGGACGAGACACTAGAGAGATGGAGAACACAAGAGATGGATGAGAGACTAGAGAGGAAAAGAACACGGGAGAAGAACGAGACAACTAGAAAGGAGGAGAACATTGGAGAAGGATGAGACACTAGAGAGGAGGAGAACACGGGAGAAGGATCAGAGACTAGAGAGGAGGAGATCATGGGAGAAGGATGAGAGACCAGAGAGCAGGAGAACACGGGAGAAGGATGAGAGACTAGAGAGGAGGAGAAGACGAGAGAAGGATCAGAGACTAGAGAGCAGGAGAACATGGGAGAAGGATGAGAGACTAGAGAGGAGGAGAAGACGAGAGAAGGATGAGAGACTAGAGAGCAGGAGAACATGGGAGAAGGATGAGAGACTAGAGAGGAGGAGAAGACGAGAGAAGGATCAGAGACTAGAGAGCAGGAGAACATGGGAGAAGGATGAGAGACTAGAGAGGAGGAGAAGACGAGAGAAGGATGAGATACTAGAGAGCAGGAGAAGAAGCTGGGAGAAGGACGAGACAACTAGAGAGGAGAAGAAGCTGGGAGAAGGATGAGAGACTAGAGAGCAGGAGAACACGGGAGAAGGATGAGAGACTAGAGAGCAGGAGAACATGGGAGAAGGATGAGATACTAGAGAGGAGGAGAACACGGGAGAAGGATGAGAGACTAGAGAGGAGTGACTGCTCCTCTGATAATAGTGTCACATACAGAATCCTATAAGTTATAGGGTCAGTGACCGCTCCTCTGATAATAGTGTCACATACAGAATCCTATAAGTTATAGGGTCAGTGACGGCTCCTCTGATAATAGTGTCACATACAGAATCCTATAAGTTATAGGGTCAGTGACCGCTCCTCTGATAATAGTGTCACATACAGAATCCTATAAGTTATAGGGTCAGTGACCGCTCCTCTGATAATAGTGTCACATACAGAATCCTATAAGTTATAGGGTCAGTGACCGCTCCTCTGATAATAGTGTCACATACAGAATCCTATAAGTTATAGGGTCAGTGACCGCTCCTCTCCTCACCTTTGAATATATAATCCACTTCGGGGACATTGTGGTGCAGCCACTCCAGGAAGCATCGTTCCTTCAGAGACAAGTTGTGATGTCCCTCCATCATGTCCCATTGTAGGATATCCCTGTATGTGGCGCTCTCAACCTTCAACAACTCCATTTCTCCTGACAACTTAGTCTTCCCCAAAAGAAAGAGTCGTCTTATCTTGTAGCCTTTCAGTTCTTGCTCTTTGGCCCAAGTCTGTCGTACTGCAAACCTCTTGCGCCCAGATCCTGGATGGGACTTTATGGCCATAATTATGAGCAGTAAGTCACTGTCATCGTATGGCGCTACTGGAGGATGGAGCATCAGTGAGCACTGGTAGGTCTGGAGGTACGGGAACTCCGCCTGGAACCTGGAGAGACTCAAGTGATAATCATATTCTCCATCATTAAGAGTCACCGACTGTCTCACCACCGGAGTCATGACAGTCACATCGGGTGTCTCAGGAAGAGAATGAAATACAATGAGGTCCGACCAATCTATCCATCTATAGGTCAGGAAGATGATGGCCGGAAAAAGACAGAAACGCGTCAAACACTTCTTATGTCTCATGTCCTAAGAGAAGGAATAAAGATGGTGAGCTGAAGAGGTTAATTCTATCTGGCCAGCAGAGATACGGTAATGTCAGCACAGACATGAAGGGCTAACACGACACATACCTTATATAATACCTATCACACATACGACATACACCGGGGGTCAAATACTTCTAGTAAAGGTCCAATAACTGAGCTTTTCCATCAAGTAAAGGCCGAGCCCAGCAGTAGATAAAGACGTCCAGACAAAAAGACGCGTCTCACAATAATACGCACCCCAAGGATAGACAGGAAAAATTAGGAAAAAATATGTCCTCTACACCTAGACCAGTGACAAGGAGACGTCCTCTACACCTAGACCAGTGACAGTGACAAGGGGACGTCCTCTACACCTAGACCAGTGACAAGGAGACGTCCTCTACACCTAGACCAGTGACAGTGACAAGGGGACGTCCTCTACACCTAGACCAGTGACAGTGACAAGGGGACGTCCTCTACACCTAGACCAGTGACAAGGGGACGTCCTCTACACCTAGACCAGTGACAGTGACAAGGGGACGTCCTCTACACCTAGACCAGTGACAAGGAGACGTCCTCTACACCTAGACCAGTGACAGTGACAAGGGGATGTCCTCTACACCTAGACCAGTGACAAGGGGACGTCCTCTACACCTAGACCAGTGACAGTGACAAGGGGACGTCCTCTACACCTAGACCGGTGACAGTGACAAGGGGACGTCCTCTACACCTAGACCGGTGACAGTGACAAGGGGACGTCCTCTACACCTAGACCGGTGACAGTGACAAGGAGGCGTCCTCTACACCTAGACCGGTGACAGTGACAAGGGGACGTCCTCTACACCTAGACCGATGACAGTTACAAGGGGACGTCCTCTACACCTAGACCAGAGACAGCGACAAGGGGACGTCCTCTACACCTAGACCGGTGACAGTGACAAGAGGACGTCCTCTACACCTAGACCAGTGACAGTGACAAGGGGACGTCCTCTACACCTAGACCAGTGACAGTGACAAGGGGACGTCCTCTACACCTAGACCGGTGACAGTGACAAGAGGACGTCCTCTACACCTAGACCAGTGACAGTGACAAGGGGATGTCCTCTACACCTAGACCGGTGACAGTGACAAGAGGACGTCCTCTACACCTAGACCAGTGACAGTGACAAGGGGACGTCCTCTACACCTAGACCGGTGACAGTGACAAGGGGACGTCCTCTACACCTAGACCGGTGACAGTGACAAGGGGACGTCCTCTACACCTAGACCGATGACAATTACAAGGGGACGTCCTCTACACCTAGACCGGTGACAGTGACAAGAGGACGTCCTCTACACCTAGACCAGTGACAGTGACAAGGGGATGTCCTCTACACCCAGACCGGTGACAGTGACAAGAGGACGTCCTCTACACCTAGACCAGTGACAGTGACAAGGGGACGTCCTCTACACCTAGACCAGAGACAGCGACAAGGGGATGTCCTCTACACCTAGACCGGTGACAGTGACAAGAGGACGTCCTCTACACCTAGACCAGTGACAGTGACAAGGGGACATCCTCTACACCTAGACCAGTGACAGTGACAAGGGGACGTCCTCTACACCTAGACCAGAGACAGCGACAAGGGAACATCCTCTACAGCTAGACCAGTGACAGTGACAAGGAGACGTCCTCTACACCTAGACCAGTGACAATGACAAGAGGACATCCTCTACACCTAGGCCAGTGACAGTGACAAGAGGACGTCCTCTACACCTAGACCAGTGACAGGGGGACGTCCTCTACACCTAGACCAGTGACAAGGGGACGTCCTCTACACCTAGACCAGTGACAGTGACAAGGGGACGTCCTCTACACCTAGACCAGTGACAGTGACAAGGGGATGTCCTCTACACCTAGACCGGTGACAATGACAAGGGGACGTCCTCTACACCTAAACCGGTGATAGTGACAAGGAGACGTCCTCTACACCTAGACCGGTGACAGTGACAAGGGAACGTCCTCTACACCTAGACCAGTGACAGTGACAATGGGACACCCTCTACACCTAGACCAGTGACAGTGACAAGGGGACGTCCTCTACACCTAGACCAGTGACAAGGAGACGTCCTCTACACCTAGACCAGTGACAGTGATAAGAGGACATATTATAATAAAATGGCATAATAAAAATTTTTATAAAAACCTGGTAACGTCTTCTGACAGCCCCGTGTGAATAAACACCAGGAGTATAAAATTTTTGGACTATGTTTGATATTTTAATTTGTAAAAACATGTTCATGCCAGTTTGTTATTAACTAGGCTGTTTGTTACCACTGGCTACTCAGAACCTTCTGCTACTGTCACTTTATTAAGGTTGTGTTTACTGTAGAGAGCTAGAAAGGGGTCAGATAGAGTCCTAGGAATCCTCAGAGGGTCAGATAGAGTCCTAGGAGATCTCAGAGGGTCAGATAGAGTCCTACGGGATCTCAGAGGGTCAGATAGAGTCCTAGGAGATCTCAGAGGGTCAGATAGAGTCCTACGGGATCTCAGAGGGTCAGATAGAGTCCTACGGGATCTCAGAGGGTCAGATAGAGTCTTAGAAATCCTCAGAGGGTCAGATAGAGTTCTAGGAACCCTCAGAGGGTCAGATAGAGTCCTAGGGGATCTCAGAGGGTCAGATAGAGTCCTAGAAGATCTCAGAGGGTCAGATAGAGTCCTAGGAGATCTCAGAGGGTCAGATAGAGTCCTAGGGGATCTCAGAGGGTCAGATAGAGTCCTAGGGGATCTCAGAGGGTCAGATGGAGTCCTAGGAGATCTCAGAGGGTCAGATAGAGTCCTAGGGGATCTCAGAGGATCAGATAGAGTCATAGGGGATCTCAGAGGGTCAGATAGAGTCTTAGAAATCCTCAGAGGGTCAGATAGAGTCTTAGAAATCCTCAGAGGGTCAGATAGAGTCCTAGGAATCCTCAGAGGGTCAGATAGAGTCCTAGGAATCCTCAGAGGGTCAGATAGAGTCCTAGGAATCCTCGGAGGGTCAGATAGAGTCCTAGGGGATCTCAGAGGGTCAGATAGAGTCCTAGGGGATCTCAGAGGGTCAGATAGAGTCCTAGGAGATCTCAGAGGGTCAGATAGAGTCCTAGGAATCCTCGGAGGGTCAGATAGAGTCCTAGGGGATCTCAGAGGGTCAGATAGAGTCCTACGGGATCTCAGAGGGACAGATAGAGTACTAGAGGATCTCAGAGGATCAGATAGAGTCCTAGGGGATCTCAGAGAGTCAGAGTACTAGGGGATCTCAGAGAGTCAGATAGAGTCCTAGGAAACCTCAGAGGGTCAGATAGAGTCCTAGATAGAATCTTCGAAATCCTGTGAGCCCTAAAAGGGTCCAACTCAACTTTTTAAAGCAGTTTTCAATTGGCACATTTACCCAGACCAAAAAGAATTTAGGGTGCAACTCATCTGGTTCCAAAATGAAAAAAAAATTTGCTCATCTCTACCTAACATCATCATGCGTACAACATCACTGTCCATAGATTGTGACCATCCGTAATCTTACAGAATCACTATCCATACAGCGTATACAACCATTTGTACAGTATCGTCATCCATATAAAATCACCTTCATACAGTGACCTCATCCATACACAGTCACCATCTGTACAGCCTCCATACTGTGCCAGGTTTTGTACAGCATCCATATAGTCACCATTGTGCAGAGACTCTTTCACATGCTCGATACTCGATAATACAATTATTTCTCCTTGTCCTAATATCATTTTGGCTTTATACTGAATAGTCTCTGCCCCCTTGTCTGGTAACCTGCTCCTGTTATCCCTATACTATTAGTATGAATCTTTATGGACTTATGTGACATGAATAATGTTGTATATAAGAATAGTTTGGATTTAATCACCTGTACGTAACATAGATGTGTGTTTATTAGAGATGAGCGAACAGTGAAATGTTCGAAGTTCGATCATCGAACCCCATTACGGGAAATAAATACTCGTTTAGGGTGCGTTCACACGTCATGTGGCGCGTATATGGCGTGCGAGACTTTCTTTGCGCGCCGTTAACGCTCCCATTACGGATTTTTAGTGAGTTTGCCACCTGGTTTTTGACTCGAATCGAACATCTCAAACAGCCTGATATCCGATAGAACATGTACTCGATCAAACGCTGTTCGCTCATCTCTAGTGTTTATGCATTTGTGAGCACTATTGTACTCTTGTTATATTGTAATATTTTGTATTATAGAGTCTGATGAAGGGCATATAATACGGCCGAAATGTTACTCTGCACTTTGTTACGTGTGTGGATAAAACACTGGTATTGCAAGACATCTATAGTCTGAAGTGTCAAATCTCTTCCTAGATCCTTCCATACAGGGTCACAATCCATACACAATTACCATCTGTATAATGTCACAACTTATACAGCATCACCATCCATATAACGCCATCATCCATACAGCTTCTCCTTCCATACATCATCATCAGCACCATTCATATAATGTCACATTTTGTACATTGTCACCATCCAGACAGCCAGGCTGTGCCCACCATAGGATTCTTATCCCTAACAAGTGCAAGTTACCTCCAGCACATCACTCTGTCCACCCTGTCACTATGATTGGCTCCATCACCTCTCAGTCCAGAATTTACCCCATATGGGGTAGAAGAGTCTAATACTAGCTTCTTTACGATCCACCATTATCTGCTCTACCGTCTCCTCTGACACCTCATAACACAACTTAAGTCTAATAATGTAAACGAGACGACATTATACAAATCAGTCAGTGACTAAGGGAGGGCGCTACAGAAAACATTATCTAGACAAGTCTCAACCCAGAGAGGACTTACCAATAGAACTGCATGCCGTATTCTAAGTAGTTGTTCCCTTCCTGCTGAGGTTGCTGTCCTGATATACTGCTGTCCTGTTATACTCCTCTCCTGTTATACTCCTCCCCTGCTGTACTCCTCTCCTGTTATACTCCTCCCTTGTTATACTCCTCCCTTGTTATACTCCTCCCCTGCTTACTCCTCCCCTGCTGTACTCCTCCCCTGCTGTACTCCTTCCTGCTGTATTCCTCTCCTGTTATAATCCTCCCCTGCTGTACTGCTATCCAGTTCTACTCCTCTTCTGTTATGCTCCTCCCCTGTTATACTCCTCCCCTGCTGTACTCCTCCCCTGCTGTACTCCTCCCCTGCTGTATTCCTCTCCTTTTATACTCCTCCCCTGCTGTACTTCTCCCCTGCTGTATTCCTCTCCTGTTATACTCCTCCCCTGCTGTACTGCTATCCAGTTATACTCCTCTTCTGTTATGCTCCTCCCCTGTTATATTCCTCTCCTGCTGTACTCCTCCCCTGCTGTACTGCTATCCAGTTATACTCCTCTCCTGTTATGCTCCCCCCTGTTATATTCCTCCCCTGCTGTACTCCTCCCCTGCTGTACTCCTCTCCTGTTGTACTCCTCCCCTGTTATACTCCTCTCCTGCTGTACTCCTCCCCTGTTATACTCCTCTCCTGCTGTACTCCTCCCCTGTTATACTCCTCTCTTGTTATACTCCTCCCCTGCTGTACTCCTCTCCTGTTATACTCCTCTCCTATTATACTCCTCACCTGCTGTACTCCTCCCCTGCTGTACTCCTGTCCTGTTATACTCATCCCCTGTTGTACTCCTGTCCTTCTATGCTCCTTGCCACATTGAGCCTGCACTGCTGTACTCCTGTCCTCCTCTCCTGCTGTTCTCCTGTCCTCCTGCCCTGCCGTACTCCTCCCCTGCTATACTCCTCCCCTGCTATACTCCTCCCCTGCTATACTCCTTTCTATTTATACTCCTCTTCTGTTATACTCCTCGCTTGTTGTACTGCTATCCTGCTGTGCTCCTGTCCTATTGTACTCCTTTTCTGTTGTGCTCCTGTCCTGCTCTGCTCATTTCCTATTGTAAGCCTGTCCTGCTGTGCTTCTTTCCTCCTGTACAGCTGTGCTCCTGTCCTGGAGTACTGCTCTCCTGCTATGCTCCTCTCCTGCTGTGGTCCTGTCATGTTGTGCTCCTGTCCTGCTGTACTCTTCTGCTGCTCTGCCCCTGTCCTGTTGTACTCCTCTTCTGTTGCGCTCCTATCCTGCTTTGCTCATCTCTTATAGAGATGAGCGAACACTAAAATGTTCGAGGTTCGAAATTCGATTCGAACAGCCGCTCACTGTTCGAGTGTTCGAATGGGTTTCGAACCCCATTATAGTCTATGGGGAACATAAACTCGTTAAGGGGGAAACCCAAATTCGTGTCTGGAGGGTCACCAAGTCCACTATGACACCCCAGGAAATGATACCAACACCCTGGAATGACACTGGGACAGCAGGGGAAGCATGTCTGGGGGCATAAAAGTCACTTTATTTCATGGAAATCCCTGTCAGTTTGTGATTTTCGCAAGCTAACTTTTCCCCATAGAAATGCATTGGCCAGTGCTGATTGGCCAGAGTACGGAACTCGACCAATCAGCGCTGGCTCTGCTGGAGGAGGCAGAGTCTAAGATCGCTCCACACCAGTCTCCATTCAGGTCCGACCTTAGACTCCGCCTCCTCCGGCAGAGCCAGCGCTGATTGGCCGAAGGCTGGCCAATGCATTCCTATGCGAATGCAGAGACTTAGCAGTGCTGAGTCAGTTTTGCTCAACTACACATCTGATGCACACTCGGCACTGCTACATCAGATGTAGCAATCTGATGTAGCAGAGCCGAGGGTGCACTAGAACCCCTGTGCAAACTCAGTTCACGCTAATAGAATGCATTGGCCAGCGCTGATTGGCCAATGCATTCTATTAGCCCGATGAAGTAGAGCTGAATGTGTGTGCTAAGCACACACATTCAGCACTGCTTCATCACGCCAATACAATGCATTAGCCAGTGCTGATTGGCCAGAGTACGGAATTCGGCCAATCAGCGCTGGCTGTGCTGGAGGAGGCGGAGTCTAAGGTCGGACCTGAATGGAGACTGGTGTGGAGCGATCTTAGACTCCGCCTCCTCCAGCAGAGCCAGCGCTGATTGGTCGAGTTCCGTACTCTGGCCAATCAGCGCTGGCCAATGCATCCCTATGGGAAAAAGTTTATCTCACAAAAATCACAATTACACACCCGATAGAGCCCCAAAAAGTTATTTTTAATAACATTCCCCCCTAAATAAAGGTTCTCCCTAGCTATCCCTGCCTGTACAGCTATCCCTGTCTCATAGTCACAAAGTTCACATTCTCATATGACCCGGATTTGAAATCCACTATTCGTCTAAAATGGAGGTCACCTGATTTCGGCAGCCAATGACTTTTTCCAATTTTTTTCAATGCCCCCGGTGTCGTAGTTCCTGTCCCACCTCCCCTGCGCTGTTATTGGTGCAAAAAAGGCACCAGGGAAGGTGGGAGGGGAATCGAATTTTGGCGCACTTTACCACGCGGTGTTCGATTCGATTCGAACATGGCGAACACCCTGATATCCGATCGAACATGTGTTCGATAGAACACTGTTCGCTCATCTCTAATCTCTTACTGTAATCCTTTCCTGATGTCCTCCTTGTACCACAGCGCTCCTATACAGCTGTGCTCCTGTCCGGGAGTACTGCTCTCCTGTTGTACTCCTATCCTGTTGTGCCCTTCTCCTTCTGTTCTGTTCTACTCCTCTTCTGTTGTGCTCCTGTCCTGCTCATCTCTTATTGTAATCTTGTCCTGATGTGTTCCTTGTGCCACAGTGCTCCTGTACTGTTGTGCTCCTGTCCTGGAGTACTGCACTCCTATTCTACTCCTCTCCTGTTGTATTCCTGTCCTGCTATGCTCCTTGCCACACTGTGCTCCTGTCCTGCTGTGCTCCTGTCCTGTTGTACTGCTGTACTGTTGTACTCCTGTCCTTCTATGCTCCTTGCCACATTGTGTTCCTGCACTGCTGTACTCCTGTGCTCCTCTCCTGCTGTTGTTCTCCTGCACTGCTGTACTCCTGTCCTGCTGTGCTCCTGTCCCTCTGTGCTCCTCTCCTGCTGTTCTCCTGCACTGCTGTACTCCTGTCTTGTTGTGCTCCTGTCCCGCTGTGCTCCTCTCCTGATGTTCTCCTGTACTCCTGTACTGTTGCGCTCCTGTCCTGCTGTACTCCTGTACTGTAGCGCTCCTGTCCTGCTGTACTCCTGTACTGTTGCGCTCCTGTCCCCACTGTACTCCTGTACTGTAGCGCTCCTGTCCCGCTGTACTCCTGTACTGTAGCGCTCCTGTCCTGCTGTACTCCTGTACTGTAGCGCTCCTGTCCCGCTGTACTCCTGTACTGTAGCGCTCCTGTCCCGCTGTACTCCTGTACTGTAGCGCTCCTGTCCCGCTGTACTCCTGTACTGTAGCGCTCCTGTCCCGCTGTACTCCTGTACTGTTGCGCTCCTGTCCCGCTGTACTCCTGTACTGTTGCGCTCCTGTCCCGCTGTACTCCTGTACTGTAGCGCTCCTGTCCCGCTGTACTCCTGTACTGTAGCGCTCCTGTCCCGCTGTACTCCTGTACTGTAGCGCTCCTGTCCCGCTGTACTCCTGTACTGTTGCGCTCCTGTCCCGCTGTACTCCTGTACTGTAGCGCTCCTGTCCCCACTGTACTCCTGTACTGTCGCGCTCCTGTCCCGCTGTACTGTCGCGCTCCTGTCCCGCTGTACTCCTGTACTGTTGCGCTCCTGTCCCCACTGTACTCCTGTACTGTAGCGCTCCTGTCCCGCTGTACTCCTGTACTGTAGCGCTCCTGTCCCGCTGTACTCCTGTACTGTAGCGCTCCTGTCCCGCTGTACTCCTGTACTGTTGCGCTCCTGTCCCGCTGTACTCCTGTACTGTAGCGCTCCTGTCCCCACTGTACTCCTGTACTGTCGCGCTCCTGTCCCGCTGTACTGTCGCGCTCCTGTCCCGCTGTACTCCTGTACTGTAGCGCTCCTGTCCCGCTGTACTCCTGTACTGTAGCGCTCCTGTCCCGCTGTACTCCTGTACTGTCGCGCTCCTGTCCCGCTGTACTCCTGTACTGTCGCGCTCCTGTCCCGCTGTGCTCCTGTACTGTCGCGCTCCTGTCCCGCTGTACTCCTGTACTGTCGCGCTCCTGTCCCGCTGTACTCCTGTACTGTCGCGCTCCTGTCCCGCTGTACTCCTGTACTGTCGCACTCCTGTCCCGCTGTACTCCTGTACTGTTGCGCTCCTGTCCCCGCTGTACTCCTGTACTGTCGCGCTCCTGTCCCGCTGTACTCCTGTACTGTCGCGCTCCTGTCCCGCTGTGCTCCTGTACTGTCGCGCTCCTGTCCCGCTGTACTCCTGTACTGCCGCGCTCCTGTCCCGCTGTGCTCCTGTACTGTCGCACTTCTGTCCCGCTGTGCTCCTGTCCTCAGTGAACACCCTGAGCCATCTCCTTCCTTCAGTACGGGACAGGTTATTCTGATGCCTGACTTGATTCCTGTTTTTCTTCTATATTAATGGGAAGAGACTGTTCAGTAACAAGAGGCGCATCGGGGCCAATCAGCGACTGCTCCGACCTGAGCCGCGCCTCTGCATACAAACTACTAATTATTGAGATCCAGGTAGTAAATCCTCCAGGCTGGCGCAGCAAAGGGAATCTGAAGAACAAGAGCTACAGCCTTAGGGCGTATTCAGACTGTGTGGTGAAATCTGCCTCATCAACCACACGGAGGTCACGCCAGGGCTTTTATACTTCTCTCTGACTTCTTATACATTTTTGATACAGTTGCATTTTTTTTCAGGAGAAACACCTTAAGCAAAATGACATGACATGACATCACACCACATGACATTATATAACATCACATATAACATCACATATGACATCACATAACATCACATCACATGACACCACATCACATAACATCACATGACATCCCATCACACATCACACGACATCACATAACCTCACGACATCACACATCATGACATCACATCACATCACCTCAGATGACATCACATGACCACAGTTTTTGATTATTTTTTGTACCAGTTTTTAGCTTCCCCAGTGTCATAGTCTGAACATTCCCTTACTGGGTCCTATCATTAGATTTTAGGCATCTGCTTTATAACGACTGTTCAGGTGCTGGTAATCGTTTTTAGAAAGACCCCCCCCCCCCCCCCCCCGTTTGTTAATTACCATTGAAATTGATATGCAAATCAGTCCCTCCGTGCACCCCAGCGTCATACCCTACGGACGCCCACCAGTCTTGCTTGTGCTGTAAACCTCCTCCTCCTTCTTATTCACCGCCTTCATCATCTGTCTTCCCGGCGACTTGTATTGAAATCTCGCGCATGTACAGTAGCGCAGGCTCCAGCGCCATTTTCCTTTAGACAATATTGAGAGCTTACAGCGCATGCACAGTACAGTTGCGCAGTTCTCACAGGAACTCAGTAGCTCAGTACCCCTGAGAACTAGGCGAGCGTACTGCGCATGCGTGACATTTCAATCCAAGCCGCCGGGAGACTCTGCAACCGCAGCCCCACATCTGGAGAACACGCAGTCTTGGGCAATGGGGCCTAAGAACATCTGCCCACCTTCTTGTGATGTGACTACGTTAGAATTGTGATTGGTCACGTGTCAGCTGTATTAGTCTAGGATTGTAATGTCACGTGTGACCTGCGGCTGAGAGTCCGGCACTGCACGTAGTGGATGTGATTGGATGATCTCCGCTGTAGAGAGCCACCTAGTGGTGTCCGCAGGCACAGCACAGTCACATGAGTCGGCCCAGTAAAACATTGATAACCAGGATCACAATCAGGATTACTTTACACTCACAGCGCCCCTCCTGTCCGTGTCTGGTATAGCAGTTTGTCCTGTTAGGACAGAGGTGGGAGGAGCCTGTGTAGGACCGCCCACATGGCGAGGCCGCCCGATTCACCACTCTGCAACTTTTATTTTCATTATTTTTTTTTTTATTAAGTGTCAAATTGTTACAAAAAACAAGTTAAAAAAAAGTAACGTAACAGTCACGACCCGGGGTTAGCCCCTCCCACCTGTATCACTAAGGCAGAAACGGAGGCAAGAAGGCACAAACCACCTGCAAAGCCCCGCCCCCAAGATGTAGGCTGCAGCTCTGAGCCTGCGCCGAGAATAACGGAAAGCAATAAGAAGCGCAAGGTCTACAGGCAGCGCAGCAATACAAGGGTTAAATCTCCACCTAACGCCAAGGACCAACACAGCAAAGGCGCTGACATCATGTCTACTCCTCCAGTCACAGCCAGAGCTGCATTCACATTGTCTCCTCCTCCAGTCACATCCAGAGCTGCATCCATTACATCTTCTACTCCAGTCACTCAGTGATGTAGCAGGGTGTAGAGTCACAGGGTAACATTAGTATTTAAAATGCAGCTCTAGAAGTGACTGGAGTTTAAGCCATGATGTAACAGCAGTATTGTGAGTGCAGCTTTGGAGGTGACTAGAGTATAAGGCATGATGTACAAGTTCTCAGCGCCCTATGGAGACTTATCCTGTAGAATGATCAGACTGGGCCGGGGGTTCACATAGTTCTCATACACAGTCACATATCGGCAGCAGCTAGGTGTAGAGCGCCCCCTTATGTCTCTGATGACATCACTGAACCCTGCTCGGCCTATGGACAGACAGAGCAATAACTTCTGACAACTTTGTTGCCTGCAGCAGAAGCGTGAATGGGGTTGTCAGGATCCCGGTCTGGCACACGACACTGCAGGGGGGCCCATAGGCAAGTCCTGACAACCTTGTCACCCTCTTTGGGGCACATTGTGGCCCTGGGCCCGGCGGACATCGCCCTGGGGGCCAATACCAAGGAACATTCTCACAGAATACAAGAAGCAAAAGTTAGAAAAAGCAGAAACTCGAGACGTTAGTATTTCGGTCGCGTCGGGAGGGGCCACACGTACGATATGTACACGGAGGAGGAGGAGGAGGGGTCCTCTTGTGCGTAAGTAGAAGGCGCCCAAAAACACAACAGGGATTACATGTCACATGGACCCGCCTGTGCGGAGCAACAAACCCACATGGAAGACTGGAGGATCCGCTGGCAGATTCTGGGGATCTAGTGGATCTCTGATAGCCCGCCGCCAGTGCTCAGACCAAGTATCATGGGATGTGTAGGGTCTACTCCCCCCCCCTGGAGCCAACAGAACGGAGTGTAATGTGGAGGCTGATGGAGGGGCAGCTCTCGGTGTAACTGGAGTGACTAGGAAGTGCAGAACAGAAATTAAAATGTGAGTGCAGCTCTGGGAGTGACTGGAATGACACGACGTAACAGCAGAATAGTGAGTGCAGCTCTGGGAGTGACATGACACAACAGCAGAATAGTGAGTGGAGCTCTGGGAGTGACATGACACAACAGCAGAATTGTGAGTGCAGCTCTGGGAGTGACTGGAGTGACATGACACAACAGCAGAATTGTGAGTGCAGCTCTGGGAGTGACTGGAGTGACATGACAACAGCAGAATTGTGAGTGCAGCTCTGGGTGTGACTGGAATGACACGACGTAACAGCAGAATTGTGAGTGCAGCTCTGGGAGTGACTGGAATGACACGACGTAACAGCAGAATTGTGAGTGCAGCTCTGGGAGTGACTGGAATGACACGACGTAACAGCAGAATTGTGAGTGCAGCTCTGGGAGTGACTGGAATGTGAGCTATGACAGTAGCCGGGAATACAGAGCAATAATATTAGGAATGCAGCTCTGGCTGTGAATGGAGACAGTTAAAAAGAGAAAAAAAGTGGAATAGCAAATGCAGCTCTAGGTGTGATTGGAGTAACAGCAGGACTGAGAATGAAGGATTGGATGTGACTCAGACTATAGTACTACAGCTGCAGCTCTGGGTGTGATGAGTGCAAGACATGACAGATCTGTAAGATTGTGTATGCAGCTCTAGATGTGACTGGAGTAGAAGACCTCATAACTGTAGGATGTAATAATAGAATAAGAGGTGCAGCTCTAGATGGGACTATAGTATGAGCTGTTATATCATCCAGGACTTGTGTTCAGAGAGGCTTCATGCAAAATAAATTATAAGTGCACAACCCCTGGGGGGCGCCCTCCGGACCACTGTCATACGAAACTCAGTACCGGTGAGCGATCAGGAAAAGAACAACCTGGACTCAACCAAACCAAACTGAATTAACATGGACCAAACCAAACCAAATTGAACCAACCTGGACCAAACCAAACCAGCTGAAACTGAACTAACATGGACCAAACCAAACTGAACCAACTTGCAGGGAGCCAAACTTAACCCAAAACCCATCTGTCTGTATAAAGTGCAAAAGAAAAACATTCACAATAAAAAAGGCAAAGAGTGCAGAACTGTGTGAGAGCGCCCCCCATAGGACGCAACTATAGGCCCATTCTGCCGGTTGGGGGGGTGTTCGGAGCATCCGTCTGCTTATCTCTAGTCCTGCAGATGACTACTGAAACTCATCCAAGAATCCTGGGAAGGTTCCACTATGGGCAGGGGGGGGGGGGGGGGACAATGACAAGTGGATTATTATTGCGCTGGAAGGTTCTAGAAGGCGCCATTTTCAGTAAAAGTCCTTGATGGTTGCAGGGGATCGGTCACAGCTCCGTGCAGGTCACGGGGGTCAGGCCGTGGATCAGCAGTGTGGGGCCCAGCCCCTCCGTCAAAATGTCCAGTTCTTCCAGGTAACGTTCATGTAGAGCGGGATCTGCCGGAGGTCGGGGGAGGTAGAGGAACCGCACAGCAGACTCCATGCCGCCCTCCTCCATCACGGCCTGGTTGGCAGCCCTCAGATACTCCGTGCAGGTGGGCTCACGAGTCAGGCCTGGATGTTCTAGGCTCTGCCCCCGCAGAACTGCCACCCTATCCCAGTCCACCACTCGGATGGCGGCGCGAATGCGCAACTTGATAAGCAACTCCCGGAATTTGACCTCTGCCGCTAACAAACCGTTACCGCCTCCATTACTGCCACCGGATGTCTCCACACAGAGAAAGACACGCAGCTGGTACCGGCGCCAGGAGGCCGCCATGTTCAGGATGCACGCCATCTGTAGCAGAAATAAACTGCAGACGTCCACGTAGGCAGAAGCCTGGGGCCGCAGGAGATCCAGGGGCCACACGTCTATATACAAGGCGGCGTTAGAGGTGGAGGTCCCTGGCCTCACCAGTGAGGGGAAACCCCGCGCCAACACTATGTTCTTGTGCATCTTCAGGGCATCGCAGACTATGGCTACATACTCCATAGGTGGCAGGTGGTGAGGGGACTCCGCACTACGAACGGGGGGAAAGTGAGCCTGCAGGGACGTGGCATCTACACCAAAGGGGTCGTCATGAGGAGAGAGACCAGGGGTGAAGGCAGAGTCCTGCAGAAAGTAATCTTCTGGGGTAGCATCGTCATAGAAGCCAAGAACCAAGGTGTTTGGCTTCATCCCTCCTAGAAGGAGAAAAACAAGGGTCAGGACAATACAGAAGGTGCAGAGCTGAGGTCAGACCAGGGACCACCAAGTATATACTGCACGTAGGTGAGGCCCGGCCTGTAGGTGTAATGTGTTACTGTGACCTACCAAGTCCGGTGATGCGCAAAAGCTGTTGTGTCCCGTGTCGTACCGATGGACTCAAAGTCAAGTCCACAAAAGCTTTAACGTTCAATTTATCCACCAGACTCAACCAGAAGCTGTAATGTGCCTGCACCGGGTCCGACGGGAGGGTATCTGCAGAGAGAGGAGCAAGAACCCAGCCGATCAGACCAGCCAATGTAAACGAGCACCCAAACATCATAGAGGGCATGGCCCAGGTCCTGCTAACAAGAGTTGCACCACCTCACCTAGATCTCCAGTTTCGACATGACCCATGATATACAGTCCTCCTTTCTTCAAATCATTGATGAACTTGATGAGTTGGCAGGAGGTTCGTGGGTTGGACACCATAAGAAGAATCTGCGGTCTCCAGAACTTCACATGTTCCTTGCGTACATCTAAAAGCAGTAAATACTTCCTGACCTGAGAAGGAGGAGAAAGAACACGACCATCATTAATCTGCCTTACTGCTATCATTCTTCATGGTGGACCTCCTGGTGGTTTATTAATCTAGCTCCTCACTATCACTCTTCATGGTGGACCTCCTGGTGGCTTATTGATCTAGCTCCTATCATTCTTCATGGTGGACCTCCTGGTGTCTTATTGATCTAGCTCCTATCATTCTTCATGGTGGACCTCCTGGTGTCTTATTGATCTAGCTCCTATCATTCTTCATGGTGGACCTCCTGATGGCTTATTAATCTAACTCCTCACTATCATTCTTCATGGTGGACCTCCTGGTATCTTATTGATCTAGCTCCTATCATTCTTCATGGTGGACCTCCTGATGGCTTATTAATCTAACTCCTCACTATCATTCTTCATGGTGGACCTCCTGGTATCTTATTGATCTAGCTCCTATCATTCTTCATGGTGGACCTCCTGATGGCTTATTAATCTAACTCCTCACTATCATTCTTCATGATGGACCTCCTGGTGTCTTATTGATCTAGCTCCTATCATTCTTCATGGTGGACCTCCTGATGGCTTATTAATCTACTCCATCCCTCTCATTCTTCATGGTGGACATCCTGGTGTCTTATTAATCTACTCTATCCCTCTCATTCTTCATGGTGGACCTCCTGGTGTCATATTGATCTAGCTCCTCACTATCATTCTTCATGGTGGACCTCCTTGTGGCTTATTGATCTAGCTCCTCACTATCATTCTTCATGGCGGACCTCCTGGTGGCTTATTGATCTAGCTCCTATCATTCTTCATGGTGGACCTCCTGGTGGCTTATTGATCTAGCTCCTATCATTCTTCATGGTGGACCTCCTGGTGTCTTATTGATCTAGCTCCTATCATTCTTCATGGTGGACCTCCTGATGGCTTATTAATCTACTCCATCCCTCTCATTCTTCATGGTGGACATCCTGGTGTCTTATTAATCTACTCTATCCCTCTCATTCTTCATGGTGGACATCCTGGTGTCTTATTAATCTACTCTATCCCTCTCATTCTTCATGGTGGACCTCCTGGTGTCATATTGATCTAGCTCCTCACTATCATTCTTCATGGTGGACCTCCTTGTGGCTTATTGATCTAGCTCCTCACTATCATTCTTCATGGCGGACCTCCTGGTGGCTTATTGATCTAGCTCCTATCATTCTTCATGGTGGACCTCCTGGTGGCTTATTGATCTAGCTCCTATCATTCTTCATGATGGACCTCCTGGTGTCTTAGTGATCTACCTCCTCACTATCATTCTTCATGGTGGCCCTACTCATGCTTCTTCAACCTACTTTAGCACACAGTTCTTCCAGGACACGCTTGTGCCCACACCTCCACTTCTCTACCATGGCATGGTTGGTATTCTACACCTGGTCATGCTGCTAGTTCTCACCTGGTGAAATATAAGAGCCTGGCTGATGTATCCCCAACTGCTGCTGCTACTTCTGAAGTGAATAAATCCAAGTAGGAGAAGCAGCAGGACTATACTGCCTGAGGCATACGCCGGATTGATGAGAAACATCATCACCAGGCAGCTGAAGATGCCCAGTAGGCAGGTGTGCCAGGAGAAGAGACGGAACGTGGGCCTGTGGGATATAAAAATGGTCAAACACCAGAAATTGAACCATAAAAATAACAGCATTAAGGAAGATGTTATGAAGTGGACAACCCACCGGAAGTTTGGAGCAGATGCCCATTCAAGTGCCAGACAGGCGAGGTCTATTGCTGCGTAGGCCATGAGGTAGAAGACGGTCACTATTCCAGCGATGGTGTTTAGCTTTCCAGCCAGCAGGACCATCTGAGAAGAAGAACCATCCTGGTCATGACATTGAACCAGACCCTACAGTTCACTTTTTGGAGAATGTCATGGACATGTGGGAACATTTCTCAGACAAAGTACACATCTAACCTGCACCAGGGCCCAGGTGTACACCACCGCTCCCAACGGGTTTCCTCCCTTTGACACAAATTTTGCAGGAGCAAGGAGAATTCCTGGGAAAGACACAAAGTTAGACGGAACGGAGGCCAAGGAATCATGAGAATGAGTATATAAGAATGGACACTAAGAAGCCTCACCAAATAGGTCATCCTTGGCCAGGGCGTACAAGATGCGAGATGCCCCAATAAGAGTGCTCATGGAAGCCGACAGGGAGGTGGCGTAGACTCCAACCAAGACAAACGGAGGCCAGATATTGATTGGCCTGAAGAACCCGTAATCTTCTCTTAGTAATGTCCTGACAAGAGGGAAAAAGATCTGTCTGTATCTCTGTCCAACCTTACATACTACCATCTATAATCACAACAGGTCTGACGACTGGGCCTCTTAAAGGAGTCACGTCTCATCAGATGGGACTGGGTAAGACATTATTTGGGGTACCAGAATCTGAGGACCATGGTCCATCCAGTCTCAGCCTCCTATTACTATACAATATGGACTCTCCATAAGAAGTGATCTATGTGACAATGAAGAAAGACCAAACGACAGACCTATCGCAGGTCAGTGCCGTCAGGATGAAGAGGATGAGATAGACGAAGAACGTGATGACTACGGCGATGATGGTTCCAATAGGGATAGCCCGGCTCGGCTGCTTCAGCTCCCCTGCAAGAATAAAATAGGAAGTTACTTAGGAACACAACCACTGGACGGATTCTCGAAAACTTAAGTCCCAATAACAAGGATTCCCATTTTTGTATCTGCCTAAAAACCTTGCCCCAATTGGACTCTAATTCTTGGTATCACTGGTGATGGAACATGGTCTAAAAAAACAGTAGAGATCTAGCTCCTCACTATCACTCTTCATGGTGGACTTCCTGGTGTCTTATTGATCTAGCTCCTCACTATCACTCTTCAAGGTGGACCTCCTGGTGTCTTATTGATCTAGCTCCTCACTATCACTCTTCAAGGTGGACCTCCTGGTGTCTTATTGATCTAGCTCAGGGATAGGGAACCTTCGGCTCTCCAGCTGCTGTGAAACTACAACTCCCAGCATGCTCCATTCACTTCCATAGGAGTTCCAAGAACAGAAGAGCAACTATGTATGCTGGGAATTGCAGTTTTGCAACAGCTGGAGAGCCGCACGTTCCCTACCCCTGATCTAGCTCCTCACTATCATTCTTCATGGTGGACCTCCTGGTGTTTTAGTGATCTAGCTCCTCACTATCACTCTTCATGGTGGACCTCCTGGTGTTTTAGTGATCTAGCTCCTCACTATCACTCTTCATGGTGGACCTCCTGGTGTGTTATTGATCTAGTTCCTCCCTATAATTCTTCATGGTGGACCTCGTGTTGTCTTATTTATCTAGCTCCTCACTACCATTCTTCATGGTGGACCTCCTGGTGTCTTATTGATCTAGCTCCTCACTATCATTCTTCATGGTGGACCTCCTGGTGTCTTATTGATCTAGCTCCTCACTATCATTCTTCATGGTGGACCTCCTGGTGTCTTATTGATCTAGCTCCTCACTGGTGATGGAACATGGTCCAAAACACAGTAGAGATCAAATGTTTGAGTCTTCGATAGATGTCAATAAGTCCTGCCAAAGATGCTGGAACCTTCAAGATGAAGAACACCAAGAGCCTCCTCCTGCTATGGCGAGTTCTTGGACGTCATCCTTGAACACTGAGACATTTCCCTGTCCTATAGCCATCTAACGACACGTCGTAGTGTAAGGAGAAACCTAATAATAACGGCTGGAGCTGCAGGACATCTAATGGTGACTTCAGCCAACCAAGGGTCTCACGGTCTTACCAGACATATTGCATCCCGCCATGATACCGGTGCATCCATTAAACATGACCGCAAAGACCGTGGCGAAATTCATGAGATTTCCAGTGGTGTAATCCAGGGTGTAGTCCGCTAATGGGAAAGAGACAAGATGGAGATGAGCAAGGTCCAAGAAGCCTTATATTCCGACAGCCCAGCCAAAGCTCAGTATAGATCCTGAGACTACAGATTTTCCATCCCAGAAAGTCTAATGGCGTCCTTAAGAATTGTCCTACCAATGTCCTGTACTCTGAGATTCATTGGAGGTCCCCAAAGCTTAGACAACACATGGTGGCTTCTAAATATTCAGTTAGTGGTGACCCATACCCAAACCATGGGTGCACCAGAGCTATAGTCCTACTACAGGGGCCAGGTTATCTCCTTACTTGGTCCCTTCATCCATAAAGTCTACCTCAGAACTTGTACCAGATTGTCGTGAGGTCTCCTTCCCCATTTATTTTCCTCCTGGTGGCCCAAAATATGAGACTTCCCCGTAGTGAAACCTGACAACTGCCCAAAACCGCACATGGCCTTCTAGACGAATGGTTTTCTCCAAGAGGATGGCCATTATAGATAAAATATGGTGGAGATGAGAATCTGGTCTAAGGTGGTGATCTTCTGGAGCAAACGTGACGCTACAAGGCACCAGGATCTATCTAATGCTATAGTAGATGTTGGAGGAGGCTCACCATGTAAATTGTTGTGCAACGTGGTGCGGTTGATCCCGGTGTACTCTCCAATCAGCGTTACATTACCCCCGTGGCGAATAGTGATTTGGCGCGGTCCAACAGCTAAAAAACTGAGCAGAATGGACAACAGGACCACGGTGACCAAAATAAAGATGAAGAAAGCCGCCTGGGAGTAGATGGAAGCCCCGACCAGACAGACTGACAGACAGAGCAGGAGCACAAGGCTCGCGTATAGGAAGCTGTAGCCATAACCCTGGGGCAGGGACCGCAGAGGGTTGGTGGGGTCAGACGAGTCTGGAGGGACACGAGACACCATCAGTTTTAGGGTCACAGATAAGGGGACAAGCAATGTGGTAGAAGATGCCATCCATGGCAGAACTGACCTTTACCAAAGATATCCAGAACCCCCTCCACCAGACCAAGAACGTAGACGCCACACGCACACACGTTGGCCAAGTAGAACATGAGTCCGATGCTGCCACCAAACTCTGGGCCAAGGGTCCTCGAGATCATAACTGGCTGAGGTCAAGGAGAAATAAAGGAGACTTATCTGCCTGGCCAATGTGGAGAAGACCATCTCCCTGGAGACCAACAAGGTCCTCACACCTCACCGTCAGTGGAATGATGGGAAGGCTCGTCTACAATCGCTGGTGACCAGAGAGCTCAATGTCTGTCTGCTGCACCACAAGTTCTGGCTCATTGAGCCTATAGATACTGGACACTTCAGTAGACCATAGATGTCTATACGCTCTCCTGTAGTGACATCACATGTGTCCTGTCCTCTATACACTTACACATATATGACATCACATAGAAGGATACAATAGGCTCCGCCTCCTTGGACTGCACCATTGGTAGAAATGGCGCAAACACTGAGCACAGTCAACCAGATGATGGCGTAAGCGACAAACAGCATGAGAAGAGACTGCAGGAGACCAGCATGGCCGACCACGAACCCTGCCGAGAAGAAGACGACACAGTGAGGCTGCAATAGTCATAGAGGTAGTGGTCAGATGTACATATGTCCCGAAATCAGTGCTTATGATATGGCGGTACATCTGTGTGTTCTGATATCAGTCTGTATGATATGGCGGTACGTCCGTCTGTCCCGGGATCGGTGTATGATATGGCGGTACGTCTGTCCTGGGATCGGTGTATGATATGGTGGTACGTCTGTCTATCCCGGGATCGGTGTATGATATGGCGGTACGTCTGTCCCGGGATCGGTGTATGATATGGTGGTACGTCTGTCTATCCCGGGATCGGTGTATGATATGGCGGTACGTCTGTCCCGGGATCGGTGTATGATATGGTGGTACGTCTGTCTGTCTCGGGATTGGTGTATGATATGGCGGTACGTCTCTATGTCCTGATATCAGTCTGTATGATATGGCGGTACGTCTGTCTGTCCCGGGATCGGTGTATGATATGGCGGTACGTCTGTCTGTCCCGGGATCGGTCTATGGTATGGCGGTACGTCTGTCTGTCCCGGGATCAGTCTATGATATGGCGGTACGTCTCTATGTCCTGATATCAGTCTGTATGATATGGCGGTACGTCTGTCTGTCCCGGGATCGGTGTATGATATGGCGGCACGTCTGTCTGGTGTATGATATGGCGGTATATCTGTGTGTTCTGATATCAGTCTGTATGATATGGCGGTACGTCTGTGTGTCCCAGGATCGGTCTATTATATGGCGGTACGTCTGTCCCGGGATCGGTGTATGATATGGCGGTACATCCGTGTGTCCCGGAATCAATGCATATTATATGGCAGTACGTCTGTATGTCCTAATATCAGTCTGTATGATATGGCGGTACGTCTGTCTGTCCCGGGATCGGTGTATGATATGGTGGTACGTCTGTCCTGGGATCGGTGTATGATATGGCGGTACGTCTGTCTATCCTGGGATCCGTGTATGATATGGCAGTACATCTGTGTGTCCCAGAATCAATGCATATGTTATGGCAGTACGTCTGTATGTCCTGATATCAGTCTGTATGATATGGCGGCACGTCTGTCTGGTGTATGATATGGCGGTACATCTATGTGTTCTGATATCAGTCTGTATGATATGGCGGTACGTCTGTGTGTCCCGGGATCGGTGTATGATATGGCGGTACGTCTGTCTGTCCCGGGATCAGTCTATGATATGGCGGTATATCTGTGTGTTCTGATATCAGTCTGTATGATATGGCGGTACGTCTGTGTGTCCCGGGATCGGTCTATTATATGGCGGTACGTCTGTCCCGGGATCGGTGTATGATATGGCGGTACATCTGTGTGTCCCGGAATCAATGCATATTATATGGCAGTACGTCTGTATGTCCTGATTTCAGTCTGTATGATATGGCGGCATGTCTGTCTGGTGTATGATATGGCGGTACGTCTGACTGTCCTGGGATCGGTGTATGATATGGCAGTACATCTGTGTGTCCCGGGATCGGTCTATGATATGGCGGTACATCTGTGTGTCCCGGGATCGGTGTATGATATGGCGGCACGTCTGTCTGTCCCGGGATCGGTGTATGATATGGCGGTACGTCTGTCTGTGCTGGGATCAGTGTATGATATGGCGGTACGTCTGTCTGTGCTGGGATCAGTGTATGATATGGCGGTACGTCTGTCTGTCCCAGGATCAGTGTATAATATGGCGGTACGTCTGTCTGTCCCAGGATCAGTGTATGATATGGCGGTACGTCTGTCTGTCCCAGGATCAGTGTATGATATGGCGGTACGTCTGTCTGTCCCAGGATCAGTGTATGATATGGCGGTACGTCTGTCTGTGCTGGGATCAGTGTATGATATGGCGGTACGTCTGTCTGTCCCAGGATCAGTGTATGATATGGCGGTACGTCTGTCTGTCCCAGGATCAGTGTATGATATGGCGATACATCTGTCTGTCCCAGGATCAGTGTATGATATGGTGGTACGTCTGTCTGTCCTGGGATCAGTGTATGATATGGCGGTATGTCTGTCTGTCCCGAGATCAGTGTATGATATGGCGGTACGTCTGTCTGTCCCGGGATCAGTGTATGATATGGCGGTATGTCTGTCTGTCCCAGGATCAGTGTATGATATGGTGGTACGTCTGTCTGTCCCAGGATCAGTGTATGATATGGCGGTATGTCTGTCTGTCCCGGGATCAGTGTATGATATGGTGGTACATCTATCTGTCCCGGGATCGGTGTATGATATGGCGGTATGTCTGTCTGTCCCGGGATCAGTGTATGATATGGCGGTACAGTCTGTCTGTCCTGGGATCAGTGTATAATATGGCGGTATGTCTGTCTGTCCTGGGATCGGTGTATAATATGGCGGTACGTCTGTCTGTCCTGGGATCGGTGTATAATATGGCGGTATGTCTGTCTGTCCCAGGGTCAGTGTATAATATGGCGGTATGCCTGTCTGTCCCAGGGTCAGTGTATAATATGGCGGTATGCCTGTCTGTCCTGGGATCAGTGTATAATATGGCGGTATGTCTGTCTGTCCTGGGATCAGTGTATAATATGGCGGTATGTCTGTCTGTCCTGGGATCAGTGTATAATATGGCGGTATGTCTGTCTGTCCTGGGATCAGTGTATAATATGGCGGTATGTCTGTCTGTCCTGGGATCAGTGTATAATATGGCGGTATGTCTGTCTGTCCTGGGATCGGTGTATAATATGGCGGTATGTCTGTCTGTCCTGGGATCGGTGTATGATATGACGGTATGTCTGTCTGTCCCGGGATCGGTGTATGATATGACGGTACGCCTGTCTGTCCCAGGATCAGTGTATGATATGGTGGTACGTCTGTCTGTCCCGGGATCGGTGTATAATATGGCGGTATGCCTGTCTGTCCTGGGATCAGTGTATGATATGGCGGTATGTCTGTCTGTCCTGGGATCGGTGTATAATATGGCGGTATGTCTGTCTGTCCCAGGATCAGTGTATGATATGGCGGTACAGTCTGTCTGTCCTGGGATCAGTGTATGATATGGCGGTACAGTCTGTCATATGATTTAGGTTCATTACCAACATAACAATATTCTATTTTGACCATGAAGGAAATTTCAATAGCAGAAAATCGGTTTTGCCGCGGCGATCATCCCCATAAAAGGCGTAACAAAGTGGATGCATGTGTGATGGAGGACAGAGGCGGCCATTGTGTGCGGGCCCCGGGGTCTAGACCAGGCGGCGCCATTACATTATATACAGCACATTATTAACCATATAGTGACCACTCACCTATTCTCATAAAGACCACAATACTGAACATGGAGAGGACAGTCGGGACAACAACCCCAAAGAAGGTGGAGAGTTTGCGGGGGGTGGGGCCGGTGGCCACTGTGGGCGGATCCCCATCGCAGAGGGCGGAGCTGGCGGGTCCCAGGGCCACATCAGACACACTGAAGAGACGGTAATGGAGGAGGGGAGAACTTTCTGTGGTCATCACTGGGGGAGGCAACGACTACATGTTATAAGAGAGCCGAAACTATACACAGCGCCGTATATACCCTATACATCACACATACACAGCGCCGTATATACCCTATACGTCACATATACACAGCGCCGTATATACCCTATACATCACACAGCGCCTTATATACCCTATACGTCACACATACACGGCGCCGTATATACCCTATACGTCACACATACACGGCGCCGTATATACCCTATACGTCACACATACACGGCGCTGTACATACCCTATACATCACACATACACAGCGCCGTATATACCCTATACATCACACATACACGGCGCCGTATATACCCTATACATCACACATACACGGCGCCGTACATACCCTATACATCACACATACACAGCGCCGTATATACCCTATACATCACACATACACGGCGCCGTACATACCCTATACATCACACATACACAGCGCCGTATATACCCTATACATCACACATACACGGCGCCGTATATACCCTATACATCACACATACACGGCGCCGTATATACCCTATACATCACACATACACAGCGCCGTATATACCCTATACATCACACATACACGGCGCCGTACATACCCTATACATCACACATACACAGCGCCGTATATACCCTATACATCACACATACACGGCGCCGTATATACCCTATACATCACACATACACGGCGCCGTATATACCCTATACATCACACATACACGGCGCCGTATATACCCTATACGTCACACATACACGGCGCCGTATATACCCTATACGTCACACATACACGGCGCCGTATATACCCTATACGTCACACATACACGGCGCCGTATATACCCTATACGTCACACATACACGGCGCCGTATATACCCTATACGTCACACATACACGGCGCCGTATATACCCTATACGTCACATATACACAGCGCCGTATATACCATATACATCACACAGCGCCGTATATACCCTATACGTCACATATACACAGCGCCGTATATACCATATACATCACACAGCGCCGTATATACCCTATACGTCACACAGCGCCGTATATACCCTATACGTCACACATACACGGCGCCGTATATACCCTATACGTCACACATACACGGCGCCGTATATACCCTATACGTCACACATACACGGCGCCGTATATACCCTATACGTCACACATACACAGCGCCGTATATACCCTATACGTCACATATACACAGCGCCGTATATACCCTATACATCACACAGCGCCTTATATACCCTATACGTCACACATACACGGCGCCGTATATACCCTATACGTCACACATACACGGCGCCGTATATACCCTATACGTCACACATACACGGCGCTGTACATACCCTATACATCACACATACACAGCGCCGTATATACCCTATACATCACACATACACGGCGCCGTATATACCCTATACATCACACATACACGGCGCCGTACATACCCTATACATCACACATACACAGCGCCGTATATACCCTATACATCACACATACACGGCGCCGTACATACCCTATACATCACACATACACAGCGCCGTATATACCCTATACATCACACATACACGGCGCCGTATATACCCTATACATCACACATACACGGCGCCGTATATACCCTATACATCACACATACACAGCGCCGTATATACCCTATACATCACACATACACGGCGCCGTACATACCCTATACATCACACATACACAGCGCCGTATATACCCTATACATCACACATACACGGCGCCGTATATACCCTATACATCACACATACACGGCGCCGTATATACCCTATACATCACACATACACGGCGCCGTATATACCCTATACGTCACACATACACGGCGCCGTATATACCCTATACGTCACACATACACGGCGCCGTATATACCCTATACGTCACACATACACGGCGCCGTATATACCCTATACGTCACACATACACGGCGCCGTATATACCCTATACGTCACACATACACGGCGCCGTATATACCCTATACGTCACATATACACAGCGCCGTATATACCATATACATCACACAGCGCCGTATATACCCTATACGTCACATATACACAGCGCCGTATATACCATATACATCACACAGCGCCGTATATACCCTATACGTCACACAGCGCCGTATATACCCTATACGTCACACATACACGGCGCCGTATATACCCTATACGTCACACATACACGGCGCCGTATATACCCTATACGTCACACATACACGGCGCCGTATATACCCTATACGTCACACATACACGGCGCCGTATATACCCTATACGTCACACATACACGGCGCCGTATATACCCTATACGTCACACATACACGGCGCCGTATATACCCTATACGTCACACATACACGGCGCCGTATATACCCTATACGTCACACATACACGGCGCCGTATATACCCTATACGTCACACATACACGGCGCCGTATATACCCTATACGTCACACATACACGGCGCCGTATATACCCTATACGTCACACATACACGGCGCCGTATATACCCTATACATCACACAGCGCCGTATATACCCTATACATCACACATACACGGCGCCGTATATACCCTATACGTCACACATACATGGCGCTGTATATACCCTATACATCACATATACACAGCGCCGTATATACCCTATACGTCACATACACAGCGCCGTATATACCCTATACGTCACATACACAGCGCCGTATATACCCTATACATCACACAGCGCCGTATAAACCCTATACGTCACATACACGGCGCCGTATATACCCTATACATCACACATACACAGCGCCGTATATACCCTATACGTCACATATACATGGAGCTGTATATACCCTATACGTCATATATACACAGTGCCTTATATGCCTTATACATCACATACATGGCGCTGTACATACCCTATACGTCGCACATACACAGCGCCGTATATATCCTATACGTCACATATACACAGCGCCGTATATCTCCTATACGTCACATATACACAGCGTCGTATATATCCTATACGTCACATATACACAGCGTCGTATATACCCCATACGTCACATATACACAGCGCCGTATATACCCTATACGTCACATATACACAGCGCCGTATATATCCTATACGTCACATATACACAGCGTCGTATATATCCTATACATCACACATACACAGCGCCGTATATACCTTATACGTCACATATACACAGCGCCGTATATACCCTATACGTCACATATACATGGCGCTGTATATACCTATACGTCACATATACACAGCGCCGTATATACCTTATACGTCACATATACACAGCGCCGTATATAACCTATACATCACACTAGTGAAGTGTCGGGGGGTGGGGGAGAGTTGGGGGTATAAGTCTGTGGGGTCTCATCTTCCTCTTGTTTGGTGACAGCTGGACACGTATTGGGCAGCGATCTCCACAGTGGCCTCTTCTTCTCCCAGTAGGATGTAGAGTTTCCTCTTCTCGTCTGCAGATATGAAGTCTGGGATGTGGGCAGAGAGTCTTTGGTAGTAGACGGCCCTCATAGCTGAGTATTTGGTGCAGTGTAGCAGGAAGCGGGTCTGGTCTTCTAGGGCCCCCTGGTCACAGTGCTGGCACAGTCTCTTCTCCCGTGGCTTGTACGTCTGCCTGTATCGCCCCGTCTCCATATACTCTATACATCACATATACACAGCACTGTATACACCCTACATGTCACACATAGTGAATGTTACCAGTATACACATCAGATATACGCATCACCACACATACCCCATGTACTACATATACACAGCACTCTATACACCCTACACATCCCATATACACAGCGCTGTACATTACCTGTATACACATCACATGTATCTTGCACACAATCCCCGGCCTCATACAATGTATCACACCCTGCTCTTCCTCATCAGCTGACTGGTCATGTGACCCCGAACTCCGCCTTATAGCAGAAGACACAGAGAACTCTGCTGAATCATCACATTGCCCAGACACTACATCTATATACCAATACAATGTATCTGTATACCATCACACCTCCCTGCTACACAACCAGACACTACATCTATATACCAATACAATGTATCTGTATACCATCACACCTCCCTGCTACACAACCAGACACTACATCTATATACCAATACAATGTATCTGTATACCATCACACCTCCCTGCTACACAACCAGACACTACATCTATATACCAATACAATGTATCTGTATACCATCACACCGCCCTGCTACACAACCAGACACTACATCTATATACCAATACAATGTATCTGTATACCATCACACCTCCCTGCTACACAACCAGACACTACATCTATATACCAATACAATGTATCTATATACCATCACACCGCCCTGCTACACAACCAGACACTACATCTATATACCAATACAATGTATCTGTATACCATCACACCTCCCTGCTACACAACCAGACACTACATCTATATACCAATACAATGTATCTGTATACCATCACACCTCCCTGCTACACAACCAGACACTACATCTATATACCAATACAATGTATCTGTATACCATCACACCTCCCTGCTACACAACCAGACACTACATCTATATACCAATACAATGTATCTGTATACCATCACACCTCCCTGCTACACAACCAGACACTACATCTATATACCAATACAATGTATCTGTATACCATCACACCTCCCTGCTACACAACCAGACACTACATCTATATACCAATACAATGTATCTGTATACCATCACACCTCCCTGCTACACAACCAGACACTACATCTATATACCAATACAATGTATCTGTATACCATCACACCTCCCTGCTACACAACCAGACACTACATCTATATACCAATACAATGTATCTGTATACCATCACACCTCCCTGCTACACAACCAGACACTACATCTATATACCAATACAATGTATCTGTATACCATCACACCGCCCTGCTACACAACCAGACACTACATCTATATACCTATACAATGTATCATTATACCATCACACCGCCCTGCTACACAACCAGACACTACATCTATATACCAATACAATGTATCTATATACCATCACACCGCCCTGCTACACAACCAGACACTACACCTATATACCAATACAATGTATCTATATACCATCACACCGCCCTGCTACACAACCAGACACTACATCTATATACCAATACAATGTATCTATATACCATCACACCTCCCTGCTACACAACCAGACACTACATCTATATACCAATACAATGTATCTGTATACCATCACACCGCCCTGCTACACAACCAGACACTACATCTATATACCAATACAATGTATCTATATACCATCACACCGCCCTGCTACACAACCAGACACTACATCTATATACCAATACAATGTATCTGCATACCATCACACCTCCCTGCTACACAACCAGACACTACATCTGTATCTATATACCAATACAATGTATCTGTATACCATCACACCTCCCTGCTACACAACCAGACACTACATCTATATACCAATACAATGTATCTGTATACCATCACACCGCCCTGCTACACAACCAGACACTACATCTATATACCAATACAATGTATCTGTATACCATCACACCTCCCTGCTACACAACCAGACACTACATCTATATACCAATACAATGTATCTATATACCATCACACCGCCCTGCTACACAACCAGACACTACATCTATATACCAATACAATGTATCTGCATACCATCACACCTCCCTGCTACACAACCAGACACTACATCTGTATCTATATACCAATACAATGTATCTGTATACCATCACACCTCCCTGCTACACAACCAGACACTACATCTATATACCAATACAATGTATCTGCATACCATCACACCTCCCTGCTACACAACCAGACACTACATCTGTATCTATATACCAATACAATGTATCTGTATACCATCACACCTCCCTGCTACACAACCAGACACTACATCTATATACCAATACAATGTATCTGTATACCATCACACCTCCCTGCTACACAACCAGACACTACATCTATATACCAATACAATGTATCTGTATACCATCACACCGCCCTGCTACACAACCAGACACTACATCTATATACCAATACAATGTATCATTATACCATCACACCTCCCTGCTACACAACCAGACACTACATCTATATACCAATACAATGTATCTGTATACCATCACACCGCCCTGCTACACAACCAGACACTACATCTATATACCAATACAATGTATCTGTATACCATCACACCTCCCTGCTACACAACCAGACACTACATCTATATACCAATACAATGTATCTATATACCATCACACCTCCCTGCTACACAACCAGACACTACATCTATATACCAATACAATGTATCTGTATACCATCACACCGCCCTGCTACACAACCAGACACTACATCCGTATCTATATACCAATACAATGTATCTGTATACCATCACACCTCCCTGCTACACAACCAGACACTACATCTATATACCAATACAATGTATCTGTATACCATCACACCGCCCTGCTACACAATCAGACACTACATCTATATACCAATACAATGTATCTGTATACCATCACACCGCCCTGCTACACAATCAGACACTACATCTATATACCAATACAATGTATCTGTATACCATCACACCGCCCTGCTACACAACCAGACACTACATCTATATACCAATACAATGTATCTATATACCATCACACCGCCCTGCTACACAACCAGACACTGCATCTATATACCAATACAATGTATCTATATACCATCACACCGCCCTGCTACACAACCAGACACTACATCTATATACCAATACAATGTATCTGTATACCATCACACCGCCCTGCTACACAACCAGAAACTACATCTATATACCAATACAATGTATCTGTATACCATCACACCGCCCTGCTACACAACCAGACACTACATCTATATACCAATACAATGTATCTGTATACCATCACACCGCCCTGCTACACAACCAGACACTACATCTATATACCTATACAATGTATCTATATACCATCACACCGCCCTGCTACACAACCAGACACTACATCTATATACCAATACAATGTATCTATATACCATCACACCGCCCTGCTACACAATCAGACACTACATCTATATACCAATACAATGTATCTGTATACCATCACACCTCCCTGCTACACAACCAGACACTACATCTGTATACCAATACAATGTATCTGTATACCATCACATCTCCCTGCTACACAACCAGACACTACATCTATATACCAATACAATGTATCTGTATACCATCACACCTCCCTGCTACACAACCAGACACTACATCTATATACCAATACAATGTATCTGTATACCATCACACCGCCCTGCTACACAACCAGACACTACATCTATATACCAATACAATGTATCTGTATACCATCACATCTCCCTGCTACACAACCAGACACTACATCTATATACCAATACAATGTATCTATATACCATCACACCTCCCTGCTACACAACCAGACACTACATCTGTATCTATATACCAATACAATGTATCTGTATACCATCACACCGCCCTGCTACACAACCAGACACTACATCTATATACCAATACAATGTATCTATATACCATCACATCTCCCTGCTACACAACCAGACACTACATCTATATACCAATACAATGTATCTGTATACCATCACACCGCCCTGCTACACAACCAGACACTACATCTATATACCAATACAATGTATCTATATACCATCACACCGCCCTGCTACACAACCAGACACTACATCTATATACCAATACAATGTATCTGTATACCATCACACCGCCCTGCTACACAACCAGACACTACATCTATATACCAATACAATGTATCTATATACCATCACACCTCCCTGCTACACAACCAGACACTACATCTGTATCTATATACCAATACAATGTATCTGTATACCATCACACCGCCCTGCTACACAACCAGACACTACATCTATATACCAATACAATGTATCTATATACCATCACACCGCCCTGCTACACAACCAGACACTACATCTATATACCAATACAATGTATCTATATACCATCACACCGCCCTACTACACAACCAGACACTACATCTATATACCAATACAATGTATCTGTATACCATCACACCGCCCTGCTACACAACCAGACACTACATCTATATACCTATACAATGTATCTGTATACCATCACACCGCCCTGCTACACAACCAGACACTACATCTATATACCAATACAATGTATCTATATACCATCACACCTCCCTGCTACACAACCAGACACTACATCTGTATCTATATACCAATACAATGTATCTGTATACCATCACACCTCCCTGCTACACAACCAGACACTACATCTATATACCAATACAATGTATCTGTATACCATCACACCGCCCTGCTACACAACCAGACACTACATCTATATACCAATACAATGTATCTATATACCATCACACCTCCCTGCTACACAACCAGACACTACATCTGTATCTATATACCAATACAATGTATCTGTATACCATCACACCGCCCTGCTACACAACCAGACACTACATCTATATACCAATACAATGTATCTATATACCATCACACCTCCCTGCTACACAACCAGACACTACATCTGTATCTATATACCAATACAATGTATCTGTATACCATCACACCGCCCTGCTACACAACCAGACACTACATCTATATACCAATACAATGTATCTATATACCATCACATCTCCCTGCTACACAACCAGACACTACATCTATATACCAATACAATGTATCTGTATACCATCACACCGCCCTGCTACACAACCAGACACTACATCTATATACCAATACAATGTATCTATATACCATCACACCGCCCTGCTACACAACCAGACACTACATCTATATACCAATACAATGTATCTGTATACCATCACACCGCCCTGCTACACAACCAGACACTACATCTATATACCAATACAATGTATCTATATACCATCACACCTCCCTGCTACACAACCAGACACTACATCTGTATCTATATACCAATACAATGTATCTGTATACCATCACACCGCCCTGCTACACAACCAGACACTACATCTATATACCAATACAATGTATCTATATACCATCACACCGCCCTGCTACACAACCAGACACTACATCTATATACCAATACAATGTATCTATATACCATCACACCGCCCTACTACACAACCAGACACTACATCTATATACCAATACAATGTATCTGTATACCATCACACCGCTCTGCTACACAACCAGACACTACATCTATATACCAATACAATGTATCTGTATACCATCACACCTCCCTGCTACACAACCAGACACTACATCTATATACCAATACAATGTATCTATATACCATCACACCTCTCTGCTACACAACCAGACACTACATCTATATACCAATACAATGTATCTATATACCATCACACCGCCCTGCTACACAACCAGACACTACATCTATATACCAATACAATGTATCATTATACCATCACACCTCCCTGCTACACAACCAGACACTACATCTATATACCTATACAATGTATCTGTATACCATCACACCGCCCTGCTACACAACCAGACACTACATCTATATACCAATACAATGTATCTGTATACCATCACACCTCCCTGCTACACAACCAGAAACTACATCTATACACCAATACAATGTATCTATATACCATCACACCGCCCTGCTACACAACCAGACACTACATCTATATACCAATACAATGTATCTGTATACCATCACACCGCCCTGCTACACAACCAGACACTACATCCGTATCTATATACCAATACAATGTATCTGTATACCATCACACCTCCCTGCTACACAACCAGACACTACATCTATATACCAATACAATGTATCTGTATACCATCACACCGCCCTGCTACACAATCAGACACTACATCTATATACCAATACAATGTATCTGTATACCATCACACCGCCCTGCTACACAATCAGACATTACATCTATATACCAATACAATGTATCTGTATACCATCACACCGCCCTGCTACACAACCAGACACTACATCTATATACCAATACAATGTATCTATATACCATCACACCGCCCTGCTACACAACCAGACACTGCATCTATATACCAATACAATGTATCTATATACCATCACACCGCCCTGCTACACAACCAGACACTACATCTATATACCAATACAATGTATCTGTATACCATCACACCGCCCTGCTACACAACCAGACACTACATCTATATACCAATACAATGTATCTGTATACCATCACACCGCCCTGCTACACAACCAGAAACTACATCTATATACCAATACAATGTATCTGTATACCATCACACCGCCCTGCTACACAACCAGACACTACATCTATATACCAATACAATGTATCTGTATACCATCACACCTCCCTGCTACACAACCAGACACTACATCTGTATACCAATACAATGTATCTGTATACCATCACATCTCCCTGCTACACAACCAGACACTACATCTATATACCAATGCAATGTATCTGTATACCATCACACCGCCCTGCTACACAACCAGACACTACATCTATATACCAATACAATGTATCTATATACCATCACATCTCCCTGCTACACAACCAGACACTACATCTATATACCAATACAATGTATCTGTATACCATCACACCGCCCTGCTACACAACCAGACACTACATCTATATACCAATACAATGTATCTATATACCATCACACCGCCCTGCTACACAACCAGACACTACATCTATATACCAATACAATGTATCTATATACCATCACACCTCCCTGCTACACAACCAGACACTACATCTGTATCTATATACCAATACAATGTATCTGTATACCATCACACCGCCCTGCTACACAACCAGACACTACATCTATATACCAATACAATGTATCTATATACCATCACACCGCCCTGCTACACAACCAGACACTACATCTATATACCAATACAATGTATCTATATACCATCACACCGCCCTGCTACACAACCAGACACTACATCTATATACCAATACAATGTATCTGTATACCATCACACCTCCCTGCTACACAACCAGACACTACATCTATATACCAATACAATGTATCTATATACCATCACACCTCTCTGCTACACAACCAGACACTACATCTATATACCAATACAATGTATCTGTATACCATCACACCGCCCTGCTACACAACCAGACACTACATCTATATACCAATACAATGTATCTGTATACCATCACACCGCCCTGCTACACAACCAGACACTACATCTATATACCAATACAATGTATCATTATACCATCACACCTCCCTGCTACACAACCAGACACTACATCTATATACCTATACAATGTATCTGTATACCATCACACCTCCCTGCTACACAACCAGAAACTACATCTATACACCAATACAATGTATCTGTATACCATCACACCTCCCTGCTACACAACCAGACACTACATCTATATACCAATACAATGTATCTGTATACCATCACACCTCCCTGCTACACAACCAGAAACTACATCTATACACCAATACAATGTATCTATATACCATCACACCGCCCTGCTACACAACCAGACACTACATCTATATACCAATACAATGTATCTGTATACCATCACACCGCCCTGCTACACAACCAGACACTACATCCGTATCTATATACCAATACAATGTATCTGTATACCATCACACCTCCCTGCTACACAACCAGACACTACATCTATATACCAATACAATGTATCTGTATACCATCACACCGCCCTGCTACACAATCAGACACTACATCTATATACCAATACAATGTATCTGTATACCATCACACCGCCCTGCTACACAACCAGACACTACATCTATATACCAATACAATGTATCTGTATACCATCACACCTCCCTGCTACACAACCAGACACTACATCTATATACCAATACAATGTATCTGTATACCATCACACCTCCCTGCTACACAACCAGACACTACATCTATATACCAATACAATGTATCTGTATACCATCACACCGCCCTGCTACACAATCAGACACTACATCTATATACCAATACAATGTATCTGTATACCATCACACCGCCCTGCTACACAACCAGACACTACATCTATATACCAATACAATGTATCTATATACCATCACACCGCCCTGCTACACAACCAGACACTGCATCTATATACCAATACAATGTATCTATATACCATCACACCGCCCTGCTACACAACCAGACACTACATCTATATACCAATACAATGTATCTGTATACCATCACACCGCCCTGCTACACAACCAGAAACTACATCTATATACCAATACAATGTATCTGTATACCATCACACCGCCCTGCTACACAACCAGACACTACATCTGTATACCAATACAATGTATCTGTATACCATCACACCTCCCTGCTACACAACCAGACACTACATCTGTATACCAATACAATGTATCTGTATACCATCACATCTCCCTGCTACACAACCAGACACTACATCTATATACCAATGCAATGTATCTGTATACCATCACACCGCCCTGCTACACAACCAGACACTACATCTATATACCAATACAATGTATCTATATACCATCACACCGCCCTGCTACACAACCAGACACTACATCTATATACCAATACAATGTATCTGTATACCATCACAACGCCCTGCTACACAACCAGACACTACATCTATATACCAATACAATGTATCTATATACCATCACACCTCCCTGCTACACAACCAGACACTACATCTGTATCTATATACCAATACAATGTATCTATATACCATCACACCGCCCTGCTACACAACCAGACACTACATCTATATACCAATACAATGTATCTATATACCATCACACCGCCCTACTACACAACCAGACACTACATCTATATACCAATACAATGTATCTGTATACCATCACACCGCCCTGCTACACAACCAGACACTACATCTATATACCAATACAATGTATCTATATACCATCACACCTCCCTGCTACACAACCAGACACTACATCTATATACCAATACAATGTATCTATATACCATCACACCTACCTGCTACACAACCAGACACTACATCTATATACCAATACAATGTATCTGTATACCATCACACCACCCTGCTACACAACCAGACACTACATCTATATACCAATACAATGTATCTATATACCATCACACCACCCTGCTACACAACCAGACACTACATCTATATACCAATACAATGTATATCTGTATACCATCACACCACCCTGCTACACAACCAGACACTACATCTATATACCAATACAATGTATCTGTATACCATCACACCTCCCTGCTACACAACCAGACACTACATCTATACACCAATACAATGTATCTGTATACCATCACACCTCCCTGCTACACAACCAGACACTACATCTATATACCAATACAATGTATCTATATACCATCACACCTCCCTGCTACACAACCAGACACTACATCTATACACCAATACAATGTATCTGTATACCATCACACCTCCCTGCTACACAACCAGACACTACATCTATATACCAATACAATGTATCTATATACCATCACACCTCCCTGCTACACAACCAGACACTACATCTATATACCAATACAATGTATCTATATACCATCACACCGCCCTGCTACACAACCAGACACTACATCTATATACCAATACAATGTATCTGTATACCATCACACCGCCCTGCTACACAACCAGACACTACATCTATATACCAATACAATGTATCTGTATACAGTCACACCACCCTGCTACACAACCAGACACTACATCTATATACCAATACAATGTATCTATATACCATCACACCGCCCTGCTACACAACCAGACACTACATCTATATACCAATACAATGTATCTGTATACCATCACACCTCCCTGCTACACAACCAGACACTACATCTATATACCAATACAATGTATCTATATACCATCACACCGCCCTGCTACACAACCAGACACTACATCCGTATCTATATACCAATACAATGTATCTGTATACCATCACACCTCCCTGCTACACAACCAGACACTACATCTATATACCAATACAATGTATCTGTATACCATCACACCGCCCTGCTACACAACCAGACACTACATCTATATACCAATACAATGTATCTGTATACAGTCACACCACCCTGCTACACAACCAGACACTACATCTATATACCAATACAATGTATCTGTATACCATCACACCGCCCTGCTACACAACCAGACACTACATCTATATACCAATACAATGTATCTGTATACCATCACACCGCCCTGCTACACAACCAGACACTACATCTATATACCAATACAATGTATCTGTATACCATCACACCGCCCTGCTACACAACCAGACACTACATCTATATACCAATACAATGTATCTGTATACCATCACACCGCCCTGCTACACAACCAGACACTACATCTATATACCAATACAATGTATCATTATACCATCACACCGCCCTGCTACACAACCAGACACTACATCTATATACCAACACAATGTATCTATATACCATCACACCTCCCTGCTACACAACCAGACACTACATCTATATACCAATACAATGTATCTATATACCATCACACCGCCCTGCTACACAACCAGACACTACATCTATATACCAATACAATGTATATCTGTATACCATCACACCACCCTGCTACACAACCAGACACTACATCTATATACCAATACAATGTATCTGTATACCATCACACCGCCCTGCTACACAACCAGACACTACATCTATATACCAATACAATGTATCTATATACCATCACACCGCCCTGCTACACAACCAGACACTACATCTATATACCAATACAATGTATCTGTATACCATCACATCTCCCTGCTACACAACCAGACACTACATCTATATACCAAGACAATGTATCTATATACCATCACACCGCCCTGCTACACAACCAGACACTACATCTGTATACCAATACAATGTATCTGTATACCATCACACCGCCCTGCTAAACAACCAGACACTACACCTGTATCTATATACCAATACAATGTATATCTGTATACAGTCACACCGCCCTGCTACACAACCAGACACTACACCTATATACCAATACAATGTATCTATATACCATCACACCGCCCTGCTACACAACCAGACACTACATCTATATACCAATACAATGTATCTGTATACCATCACACCGCCCTGCTACACAACCAGACACTACATCTATATACCAATACAATGTATCTGTATACCATCACACCGCCCTGCTACACAACCAGACACTACATCTATATACCAATACAATGTATCTATATACCATCACACCTCCCTGCTACACAACCAGACACTATATCTATATACCAATACAATGTATCTGTATACCATCACACCGCCCTGCTACACAACCAGACACTACATCTATATACCAATACAATGTATCTGTATACCATCACACCGCCCTGCTACACAACCAGACACTACATCTATATACCAATACAATGTATCTATATACCATCACACCACCCTGGTACACAACCAGACACTACATCTATATACCAATACAATGTATCATTATACCATCACACCTCCCTGCTACACAACCAGACACATCTATATACCAATACAATGTATCTATATACCATCACACCGCCCTGCTACACAACCAGACACTACATCTATATACCAATACAATGTATCTGTATACAGTCACACCACCCTGCTACACAACCAGACACTACATCTATATACCAATACAATGTATCTATATACCATCACACCGCCCTGCTACACAACCAGACACTACATCTGTATCTATATACCAGTACAATGTATCTATATACCATCACACCGCCCTGCTACACAACCAGACACTACATCTATATACCAATACAATGTATCTGTATACCATCACACCTCCCTGCTACACAACCAGGCACTACATATATATACCAATACAATGTGTCTATATACCATCACACCGCCCTGCTACACAACCAGACACTACATCTATATACCAATACAATGTATCTATATACCATCACACCGCCCTGCTACACAACCAGACACTACATCTGTATACCAATACAATGTATCTGTATACCATCACACCACCCTGCTACACAACCAGACACTACACCTGTATCTATATACCAATACAATGTATCTGTATACCATCACACCTCCCTGCTACACAACCAGGCACTACATATATATACCAATACAATGTGTCTATATACCATCACACCGCCCTGCTACACAACCAGACACTACATCTATATACCAATACAATGTATCTGTATACCATCACACCGCCCTGCTACACAACCAGACACTACATCTATATACCAATACAATGTATCTGTATACCATCACACCGCCCTGCTACACAACCAGACACTACATCTATATACCAATACAATGTATCTGTATACCATCACACCGCCCTGCTACACAACCAGACACTACATCTATATACCAATACAATGTATCTATATACCATCACACCGCCCTACTACACAACCAGACACTACATCTGTATCTATATACCAATACAATGTATCTGTATACCATCACACCTCCCTGCTACACAACCAGACACTACATCTATATACCAATACAATGTATCTGTATACCATCACACCGCCCTGCTACACAACCAGACACTACATCTATATACCAATACAATGTATCTGTATACCATCACACCGCCCTGCTACACAACCAGACACTACATCTATATACCAATACAATGTATCTGTATACCATCACACCTCCCTGCTACACAACCAGACACTACATCTATATACCAATACAATGTATCTTTATACCATCACACCGCCCTGCTACACAACCAGACACTACATCTATATACCAATACAATGTATCTGTATACCATCACACCGCCCTGCTACACAACCAGACACTACATCTATATACCAATACAATATATCTGTATACCATCACACCTCCCTGCTACACAACCAGACACTACATCTATATACCAATACAATGTATCTGTATACCATCACACCGCCCTGCTACACAACCAGACACTACGTCTATATACCAATACAATGTATCTATATACCATCACACCGCCCTGCTACACAACCAGACACTACATCTATATACCAATACAATGTATCTATATACCATCACACCGCCCTGCTACACAACCAGACACTACATCTATATACCAATACAATGTATCTGTATACCATCACACCTCCCTGCTGCACAACCAGACACTACACCTGTATCTATATACCAATACAATGTATCTGTATACCATCACACCGCCCTGCTACACAACCAGACACTACATCTATATACCAATACAATGTATCTGTATACCATCACACCTCCCTGCTACACAACCAGACACTACATCTATATACTAATACAATGTATCTGTATACCATCACACCTCCCTGCTACACAACCAGACACTACATCTATATACCAATACAATGTATCTATATACCATCACACCGCCCTGCTACACAACCAGACACTACATCTATATACCTATACAATGTATCTATATACCATCACACCGCCCTGCTACACAACCAGACACTACATCTATATACCAATACAATGTATCTATATACCATCACACCTCCCTGCTACACAACCAGACAATACATCTATATACCAATACAATGTATCTGTATACCATCACACCGCCCTGCTACACAACCAGACACTACATCTATATACCAATACAATGTATCTATATACCATCACACCGCCCTGCTACACAACCAGACACTACATCTATATACCAATACAATGTATATCTGTATACCATCACACCTCCCTGCTACACAACCAGACACTACATCTATATACCAATACAATGTATCTGTATACCATCACACCGCCCTGCTACACAACCAGACACTACATCTATATACCAATACAATGTATCTGTATACCATCACACCTCCCTGCTACACAATCAGACACTACATCTATATACCAATACAATGTATCTATATACCATCACACCGCCCTGCTACACAACCAGACACTACACCTATATACCAATACAATGTATCTATATACCATCACACCTCCCTGCTACACAACCAGACACTACATCTATATACCAATACAATGTATCTGTATACCATCACACCGCCCTGTTACACAACCAGACACTACATCTATATACCAATACAATGTATCTATATACCATCACACCGCCCTGCTACACAACCAGACACTACATCTATATACCAATACAATGTATCTATATACCATCACACCTCCCTGCTACGCAACCAGACACTACATCTATATACCAATACAATGTATCTATATACCATCACACCGCCCTGCTACACAACCAGACACTACATCTATATACCAATACAATGTATCTATATACCATCACACCTCCCTGCTACACAACCAGACACTACATCTATATACCAATACAATGTATCTGTATACCATCACACCACCCTGCTACACAACCAGACACTACATCTATATACCAATACAATGTATCTGTATACCATCACACCGCCCTGCTACACAACCAGACACTACATCTATATACCAATGCAATGTATCTATATACCATCACACCGCCGTGGTACACAACCAGACACTACATCTATATACCAATACAATGTATCTGTATACCATCACACCGCCCTGCTACACAACCAGACACTACATCTATATACCAATACAATGTATCTATATACCATCACACCTCCCTGCTACACAACCAGACACTACATCTATATACCAATACAATGTATCTGTATAACATCACACCGCCCTGGTACACAACCAGACACTACATCTATATACCAATACAATGTATCTGTATACCATCACACCTCCCTGCTACACAACCAGACACTACATCTATATACCAATACAATGTATCTGTATACCATCACACCGCCCTGCTACACAACCAGACACTACATCAATATACCAATACAATGTATCTGTATACCATCACACCGCCCTGCTACACAACCAGACACTACATCTATATACCAATACAATGTATCTGTATACCATCACACCTCCCTGCTACACAACCAGACACTACATCTATATACCAATACAATGTATCTATATACCATCACACCTCCCTGCTACACAACCAGACACTACATCTATATACCAATACAATGTATCTATATACCATCACACCGCCCTGCTACACAACCAGACACTACATCTATATACCAATACAATGTATCTGTATACAGTCACACCACCCTGCTACACAACCAGACACTACATCTATATACCAATACAATGTATCTGTATACCATCACACCTCCCTGCTACACAACCAGACACTACATCTATATACCAATACAATGTATCTGTATACCATCACACCTCCCTGCTACACAACCAGACACTACATCTATATACCAATACAATGTATCTATATACCATCACACCGCCCTGCTACACAACCAGACACTACATCTATATACCAATACAATGTATCTGTATACCATCACATCTCCCTGCTACACAACCAGACACTACATCTATATACCAATACAATGTATCTGTATACCATCACATCTCCCTGCTACACAACCAGACACTACATCTATATACCAATACTATGTATCTATATACCATCACACCTCTCTGCTACACAACCAGACACTACATCTATATACCAATACAATGTATCTGTATACCATCACACCGCCCTGCTACACAACCAGACACTACACCTGCATCTATATACCAATACAATGTATCTGTATACCATCACACCTCCCTGCTACACAACCAGACACTACATCTGTATATCAATACAATGTATCTGTATACCATCACACCGCCCTGCTACACAACCAGACACTACATCTATATACCAATACAATGTATCTGTATACCATCACACCTCCCTGCTACACAACCAGACACTACATCTATATACCAATACAATGTATCTATATACCATCACACCGCCCTGCTACACAACCAGACACTACATCTATATACCAATACAATGTATCTATATACCATCACACCTCCCTGCTACACAACCAGACACTACATCTATATACCAATACAATGTATCTATATACCATCACACCTCTCTGCTACACAACCAGACACTACATCTATATACCAATACAATGTATCTGTATACCATCACACCTCCCTGCTACACAACCAGACACTACATCTATATACCAATACAATGTATCTGTATACCATCACACCTCCCTGCTACACAACCAGACACTACATCTATATACCAATACAATGTATCTATATACCATCACACCGCCCTGCTACACAACCAGACACTACATCTATATACCAATACAATGTATCTGTATACCATCACACCGCCCTGCTACACAACCAGACACTACATCTATATACCAATACAATGTATCTGTATACCATCACACCTCCCTGCTACACAACCAGACACTACATCTATATACCAATACAATGTATCTGTATACCATCACACTGCCCTGCTACACAACCAGACACTACATCTATATACCAATACAATGTATCTGTATACCATCACACCTCCCTGCTACACAACCAGACACTACATCTATATACCAATACAATGTATATCTGTATACCATCACACCACCCTGCTACACAACCAGACACTACATCTATATACCAATACAATGTATATCTGTATACCATCACACCACCCTGCTACACAACCAGAAACTACATCTATATACCAATACAATGTATATCTGTATACCATCACACCACCCTGCTACACAACCAGACACTACATCTATATACCAATACAATGTATCTATATACCATCACACCTCCCTGCTACACAACCAGACACTACATCTATATACCAATACAATGTATCTGTATACAGTCACACCACCCTGCTACACAACCAGACACTACATCTATATACCAATACAATGTATCTGTATACCATCACACCACCCTGCTACACAACCAGACACTACATCTATATACCAATACAATGTATCTATATACCATCACACCTCCCTGCTACACAACCAGACACTACGTCTATATACCAATACAATGTATCTATATACCATCACACCGCCCTACTACACAACCAGACACTACATCTATATACCAATACAATGTATCTATATACCATCACACCTCCCTGCTACACAACCAGACACTACATCTATATACCAATACAATGTATCTATATACCATCACACCGCCCTGCTACACAACCAGACACTACATCTGTATCTATATACTAATACAATGTATCTGTATAGGGTCACTCTGCTATATTATGTATCTGTATACCATCACACAGTCATACAATGTATCTGTATATGATGACACTGCACATCTCTACAGTCATATTGATAAGGTGGATGTTGTCGGCTGCTCCTCTACCAGGTGTCTCCGGTGTCCTGGCGCTGATACCGATGGGATAACGATGGGATTAATATAATAATGTACAGAGCACCATGGGATTAATATAATAATGTACAGAGCACCATGGGATTAATATAATAATGTACAGAGCACCATGGGATTAATATAATAATGTACAGAGCACCATGAGATTAATATAATAATGTACAGAGCACCATGGGATTAATATAATAATGTACAGAGCACCATGGGATTAATATAATAATATACAGCACCATGGGATTAATATAATAATGTACAGAGCACCATGGGATTAATATAATAATGTACAGAGCACCATGGGATTAATATAATAATGTACAGAGCACCATGGGATTAATATAATAATGTACAGAGCACCATGGGAATAATATAATAATGTACAGAGCACGATGGGATTAATATAATAATGTACAGAGCACTATGGGATTAATATAATAATGCACAGCACCATGGGATTAATATAATAATGTACAGAGCACCATGGGATTAATATAATAATGTACAGAGCACCATGGGATTAATATAATAATGTACAGAGCACCTTGGGATTAATATAATAATGTACAGCACCATGGGATTAATATAATAATGTACAGAGCACCATGGGATTAATATAATAATGTACAGAGCATCATGGGATTAATATAATAATGTACAGAGCATCATGGGATTAATATAATAATGTACAGAGCACCATGGGATTAATATAATAATGTACAGAGCACCATGGGATTAATATAATAATGTACAGAGCATCATGGGATTAATATAATAATGTACAGAGCACGATGGGATTAATATAATAATGTACAGCATCATGGGATTAATATAATAATGTACAGAGCACCATGGGATTAATATAATAATGTACAGAGCACCATGGGATTAATATAATAATGTACAGAGCACCATGAGATTAATATAATAATGTACAGAGCACCATGGGATTAATATAATAATGTACAGAGCACCATGGGATTATTATAATAATGTACAGAGCATCATGGGATTAATATAATAATGTACAGAGCACCATGGGATTAATATAATAATGTACAGCACCATGGGATTAATATAATAATGTACAGCACCATGGGATTAATATAATAATGTACAGAGCACCATGGGAATAATATAATAATGTACAGAGCACCATGGGAATAATATAATAATGTACAGAGCACCATGGGATTAATATAATAATGTACAGCACCATGGGATTAATATAATAATGTACAGAGCACCATGGGATTAATATAATAATGTACAGAGCACCATGGGAATAATATAATAATGTACAGAGCACCATGGAATTAATATAATAATGTACAGAGCACCATGGGAATAATATAATAATGTACAGCACCATGGGATTAATATAATAATGTACAGAGCATCATGGGATTAATATAATAATGTACAGAGCACCATGGGAATAATATAATAATGTACAGCACCATGGGATTAATATAATAATGTACAGAGCACCATGGGATTAATATAATAATGTACAGAGCACCATGGGATTAATATAATAATGTACAGAGCACCATGGGATTAATATAATAATGTACAGAGCACCATGGGAATAATATAATAATGTACAGAGCACCATGGGATTAATATAATAATGTACAGCACCATGGGATTAATATAATAATGTACAGAGCACCATGGGATTAATATAATAATGTACAGAGCACCATGGGATTAATATAATAATGTACAGAGCACCATGGGATTAATATAATAATGTACAGAGCACCATGGGATTAATATAATAATGTACAGAGCACCATGGGAATAATATAATAATGTACAGAGCACCATGGGATTAATATAATAATGTACAAAGCACCATGGGATTAATATAATAATGTACAGAGCACCATGGGATTAATATAATAATGTACAGAGCACCATGGGATTAATATAATAATGTACAGAGCACCATGGGAATAATATAATAATGTACAGAGCACCATGGGAATAATATAATAATGTACAGAGCACCATGGGATTAATATAATAATGTACAGAGCACCATGGGAATAATATAATAATGTACAGCACCAGTTCTGTCCAAAGGTCTTAAGATTCCATAGTAGGACTAGCACTAAGGCCTGGTTCACATCTGCGTTTGACCGTTCTGTTCTCCTGTCCACCTGAAATATGTGGAGATACAAGTTCTACAAGCAGCACTTTTCTCTTCACATATTTCGTGTGGAAACCGATTGGAGACCACATGGACCCGATTATAGTTTCCTTAGGTAACCACTTTTTTTTATGCGGATAGGTTTCCGTTTCTGGGGTCCCCAAGCTGACTTCCCAAACGGAAACCCGAATGCAGATGTGAACCGGGCCTAAGATCCTATATTACTCAGGCGTTGTGTTGAGGACTGTGTATGTGTAAGATTGTGTAGATTGGTATATTCTGGCATTGGCTGGAGGATCTTCATGAGTTCATCTTAAGCCTTCCATATGTAGAGTTAGCGGCAGGTAGAGGTAGAGAAACACGAGGATACGGTCATGTGTTACCAACCTGGAAGTGGCTGAATGAGACCAGAAGATTTGTTTCTAGAAGTCTTCTCCTGAGTACATATTGTGCAGAGGACAAATAGTCCTCTGGAAAACATGTCTGGCCAGGTGGAATGTCTTTTAGCTGAAATTGTACCACCGGAATTATATAAGAGGGGCCAATAATACGCTGAGGATCTTCTGTCTCACCAGATACACTGAAAGACCACGACAGGTCCTCAGATTTTCTTCAGCTGGACAGAAGTGTGACTGGAAACCAATCTGAGTGAAGAAGCGTGCCCACCGGGCTTGTCGAGGACTCAGGTGGTGTATTGTTTGTAGATATGTCATATTTCATGTCCCATGTAGACAGGGTGTGCGGTCCCCCCCCCCACACACACACACACAAATTATATCTCGACTCTTCAAAGGTGAGCTTACTGGCAAACAGCTCCTTATCACCTATGGAGACCACCGGGCTATAGTCATTATTCAGATCCTCGGTCTATAATCGGTACATGGAACCGCAGACTATAGTCAGTACGGAGATCCCCAAACTATAGTCAGTATTCAGACCACCAGGATAGAGTCAGTATGAAGAACCCCAGGAAACAGTCAGTATAGAGACCTCCAGGCTATAATCAGTACAGAGACCCCTGGACTAAAATCAGTACAAAGATACCCAGGCTATAGTGATTATGGAGACTTGAGATGGTCCTATTGGTTTGTAATGAGTCGAGTTCATCCTGAGTATTCCAAATTGTTGTTTTTTTTTCAAACCTAAACAAATGGTAGTACTACTACTAACAATAAGAATATGGGAGGCAACAGCAACACTGCTTCTGGATTTGGTGGCACCGCCAGTAGCCGAAGGGTTGTTGTAATTCCTGAGAATCAAGATGACGTTTTTGATTATTTAACTGGCTCTTCACAGTCACAGGATATTGCACCCAAGAGTGATGGGATCTTGAGTCAGGCTTCTGTGTGTTCTTCTACAAAAAAACATAATTTGCCACAGGGCCTTTCTGGACTGTCAGCCTTGTCTCTAGTCTGTGGTACTACTCCTGCTACTGGTACTACTATTGCTAGTAGTCGTCCTTGTAGGGGAGCTGGGGGTGGAAATCCATGTCATGATGAAGTGTTAGAAAAAAGAGGGGAAGTTGATAATGACATTACCGAGGATGATTGTCTTGTGCACAGGACCTGGCAGCCTCCCTGGAGCTGCACTGTTGCTGTTACACTCAATGGATCTCCATTACAGCATTATAGTGAGTGGCAGCTAAGCTCTCCCTCTATAGGTGAAGGTGGTGGGGGAGGGTGGCTGGGCGTGAAGGGTACCGAACCCTCTGGTCTTGCAGGAGCAACATGACGCCCTCTCCTGGCAGCAGAATGTGCTGCATGGTCTTCGCTCACTATGAGGAATGATAATCCCATAAATGAAAATCAACAAGAGATTATGAAGATAATCTTGTTTCCCTCAGTCCTAACAGCGGCACAAGACCCCAGTTGTGCCGCTGGTAGGGACGACAGGGAACAGAAAAATCTCTAGTCTGCAAAATTGTACAAAATGTTATTAGTATCCAAAGAAGATAAACAGAGAAAAGAGAGGAGAGGTCGGGGAGCTTCATGTGAACAAGGCCTATAAATATATGAGAGAACAGTGGCAGGTTATAAAGGATCATATAAATGTAACACCGACTATAGATTTTATGTCTTTTTACAGACTCTGTATAGCCGTACATATGCAGCGAGGTAAATAAATCACATGACATATATTGCTGTCTTATCCACACGTATAAGCAAACATCTAAAAATCCCGGGCACGTAGGCCCAAGCACTACTCAGACATACAGTATATACACATGAGCGGAAGATATTATACTCACCTATAGATAAACAGTTCATCCACGTGCCAGGACACACCGTCACCTCCTCCTGCAGCCCCTACACACATTTTGTGTCTTCTTCGTCAGGTGGAGGACACAGGAACATGTCCATATATAGTAAGGGGATCGCTTGTAGGCAGTTTACCTAAACGATATCGGCGCCATTATCCCTCCAGCTCCTATCATTGCAGGTCTCACCATAGTACACTCAATCAATCCTCGCGCATGCGCAAAACACCGCACACTCAGCAACACCATGGGAGCAAATTCTCCCCACCCACATGACTTCTCGCGAGACAGATCCCACAGAGCTCATACATCAAATGCTCAGTATAGAACACTAGACCGGAGCATGCGTGACCGTATCCATATTCTATAGGGGAAAAAGACAAGAGCAGTCATGTTCCAAATAAAGAAATATATATGAGCAAACAATAATCTCATGTAAGAGTGAAAATATCAGAAAGAAAATAAATCTATGTGAAATAATATATGTGTGTAAGAGAATAAGAAGTAGTGAGTAATAGTGAGCGTATGACGGTGTAAGACATAGTGAGTAATAGTGAGCGTATGACGGTGTAAGACATAGTGAGTAATAGTGAGCGTATGACGGTGTAAGACATAGTGAGTAATAGTGAGCGTGTGACGGTGTAAGTAAGACATAGTGAGTAATAGTGAGTGTATGACGGTGTAAGACATAGTGAGTAATAGTGAGTGTCTGACGGTGTAAGTAAGACATAGTGAGTAATAGTGAGCGTATGACGGTGTAAGACATAGTGAGTAATAGTGAGCGTGTGATGGTGTAAGACATAGTGAGTAATAGTGACTGTGTGACGGTGTAAGACATAGTGAGTAATAGTGAGTGTATGACGGTGTAAGACATAGTGAGTAATAGTGAGTGTCTGACGGTGTAAGTAAGACATAGTGAGTAATAGTGAGTGTATGACGGTGTAAGACATAGTGAGTAATAGTGAGTGTGTGACGGTGTAAGACATAGTGAGTAATAGTGAGTGTGTGACGGTGTGAGTAAGACATAGTGAGTAATAGTGAGCGTGTGATGGTGTAAGACATAGTGAGTAATAGTTAGTGTGTGATGGTGTAAGACATAGTGAGTAATAGTGAGCGTGTGATGGTGTAAGACATAGTGAGTAATAGTTAGTGTGTGATGGTGTAAGACATAGTGAGTAATAGTGAGTGTGTGACGGTGTAAGACATAGTGAGTAATAGTGAGCGTGTGACAGTGTGAGTAAGACATAGTGAGTAATAGTGAGCGTGTGACGGTGTAAGACATAGTGAGTAATAGTGAGCGTTTGACGGTGTAAGACATAGTGAGTAATAGTGAGCGTGTGATGGTGTAAGACAGTGAGTAATAGTGAGCGTGTGACGGTGTAAGACATAGTGAGTAATAGTGACTGTGTGACGGTGTAAGTAAGACATAGTGAGTAATAGTGAGTGTATGACGGTGTAAGACATAGTGAGTAATAGTGAGTGTCTGACGGTGTAAGTAAGACATAGTGAGTAATAGTGAGTGTATGACGGTGTAAGACATAGTGAGTAATAGTGAGTGTGTGACGGTGTGAGTAAGACATAGTGAGTAATAGTGAGCGTGTGATGGTGTAAGACATAGTGAGTAATAGTTAGTGTGTGATGGTGTAAGACATAGTGAGTAATAGTTAGTGTGTGATGGTGTAAGACATAGTGAGTAATAGTGAGTGTGTGACGGTGTAAGACATAGTGAGTAATAGTGAGCGTGTGACGGTGTAAGTGAGTAAGACATAGTGAGTAATAGTGAGCGTGTGACGGTGTAAGACATAGTGAGTAGAGATGAGCGAACATTGTTCTATCGAACTCATGTTCGATCGGATATTAGGCTGTTCGGCATGTTCGAATCGAATCGAACACCGCGTGGTAAAGTGCGCCATTACTCGATTCCCCTCCCACCTTCCCTGGCGCCTTTTTTGCTCCAATAACAGCGCAGGGTAGGTGGGACAGGAACTACGACACCGGTGACGTTGAAAAAAGTAGGCAAAACCCATTGGCTGCCGAAAACATGTGACCTCTGATTTAAAAGAACAGCGCCGCCCAGGTTTGCGTCATTCTGAGCTTGCAATTCACCGGGGGCGGAGGTTTCCGTCCAGCTAGCTAGGGCTTAGATTCTGGGTAGGCAGGGACAGGCTAGGATAGGAAGGAGAAGACAACCACAACAGCTCTTATAAGAGCTAAATTCCAGGGAGAAGCTTGTCAGTGTAACGTGGCACTGACGGGCTCAATCGCCGCAACCCAGCTTTCCCAGGATCCTGAATGGAATACACTGACAGTGTATTCCCGTATACCCTATATATACACCCCAAATCCCCGTTCCAACGGTGTGCCCCCCCCCCCACCTTCACCTCAGAAATACCCTGCAAGTCCCCTAGCAATAGAATTGGGGCTATATACACCCACTATTTTTGCTACTGCCATATAGTGCCAGTTTCTGACTGGGAATTCAAAGAATATATTGGGGTTACGTGCACCCACAATTTTTACTACTGGTATACAGTGCCATTGTCTGACTGGGAATTCAAAGAATATATGGGGGTTATGTGCACCCACAATTTTTGCTACTGCTATACAGTGCCATTGTCTGACTGGGAATTCAAAGAATATATTGGGGTTACGTGCACCCACAATTTTTGCTACTGCTATACAGTGCCATTGTCTGACTGGGAATTCAAAGAATATATTGGGGTTACGTGCACCCACAATTTTTACTACTGGTATACAGTGCCATTGTCTGACTGGGAATTCAAAGAATATATTGGGGTTATGTGCACCCACAATTTTTACTACTGGTATATAGTGCCATTGTCTCACTGGGAATTCAAAGATTATATTGGGGTTATGTGCACCCACAATTTTTACTACTGGTATACAGTGCCATTGTCTGACTGGGAATTCAAAGAATATATGGGGGTTACGTGCACCCACAATTTTTGCTACTGCTATACAGTGCCATTGTCTGACTGGGAATTCAAAGAATATATTGGGGTTACAAATACCCTCATTTCTTGCTACTGCCATATAGTGCCAGTTTCTGACTGGGAATTCAAAGAATATATTGGGGTTACGTGCACCCACAATTTTTGCTACTGGTATACAGTGCCATTGTCTCACTGGGAATTCCACAAATAATTTGGGGATTCATTCACCCTACATCTCAGGCTCTTGCCATATTCACCCAGGTTGTCAGTGCTGCACCAGCTCGTTCCCAGACAGCTTGGCCCGAAAAACACGTTACCTATATAGAGGATTTGGACAATGAAGACAACATGTTCTAAATCTAATGTCTGCACCTTCTCCAGAATTAAAATAAAGGCAGCGTTTAACTTTCAAATAGCACTGCACAAAGGAAGAGCTTATCAGCTTGTCTCATGACATGCTACTGAAAAGTGTCATTTGTGTATCTTAATGTAAATATAGTTGTATAAGCTTTTTGGGTTTTAGGCACTGCCAAGTTATTTATTACCACCCGCTCCCTTATAATGATGATGACGCCAAAGTCACTGTGGGTGTTCAGAGCTCACAGCTTTGGTTGACATTTGTCTTGCTCTCTGTCGGTACCAGCTGTCTTTTTGGATACCGTAAAGTTATGTTGACTTTATTAACAGCTATAGAAGCTTTAGCCAGGTTGTGACGGTGTGTAACCCTAACAACACTAAGTGGGATACACATTAATAGTCAGTCTATGTACGCTAAACGTATCACTGAAGTAATTTTTTTTCCCTCTCCCCTAATATAAGAAAGGAACAGACATTAGACCTAGACCGGGGTTCGAGGCTTGTAAAAATCCAGTATTATTTGTTCTTCATGATGTGAAATATGTGTTGAAAAGCAACCCAAGATGAAGTCAGCCATGTGTTCCAGTGTGTTACTTGGCATGCCTTTGCTGGCCCCAACTGTAAGGGTCACTCTCCATTTCCTCCATTTTCCACTCCCCTTCACACCATTTGTGGTGAAGCAATGGGATGCACTGAAGTGCACCCTCTAGCCTCGTGTGGGACAGGGACATCAGATGCCACTCCAACCCCCTCGTCTTCCTCCGCCAGCCAACGGTGCGAAGATGAGAGGAGTGTGCTCTGAATGTTTTCTGCCTAGCAGAGGCTAGTTCTCACTTACGAAAATGGCCCCACTTTGACCTGTATATCAGGCACAACGGTGTAGGTTTCAAAGAAACATGGCACCAACAAGTTGGAAAACGTGGGCCATGCGTGGACCGTGTTTGAGTCTGGCAAGCTCCAGATCTGCTACCAGGTTCCAGCCATTATCACAGGCGCAAAAATGCCAGGCCCCAGGTGTAGCAGGGAAAAAAAAATGCCATCTCAGCCAGGATGGCATCCCTGACCTCGGAGGCACTGTGCTGTCTGTCCCCCAAGCTGATCAGTTTCAGCACTGGCTGCTGGTCTGGACTGCAGCGCCAGCCCTGTCAACAGTGGGAGAGGCAGTGGCCGCCAGGCCAAACGACGATTATCCTGCGCTTGCTCTCACCCACTGAGCCCAGGGCTTGCCTTCCAAATGATGGCACCCGCAAGAGGTGGTGAGATTCCTCTCCGCAGATCTCCAACCCATCTTGGACTTGCAAATTGCACTAAATTTGTCATGTAACTGACATGTATATGATGAGTCTATCCATTGTCTGTTCATTTTGGTGAAAGTCAGCCTGTCAGCTGACAGACAGCTGTGCTTGTCAGTGATGATGTCACCGGCTGCTTGTACCCCCAGTTTTTGCTGCTTAGCTTGCCTCCACATCCACACTGCTTTTGCCCCTACACATCACCCCTATCCATGCCTGTGCCTCTAGCCATAAGTCTGCCACCCATGGAAACTCATGGTGCAGAAAGTGAGGGAGCTGACTCTGAGGAACCCTTGGGTTTTGTAGCTGGTACTCCATCAAAGGTCTCTGCTGCTCACACACCCTGCTGAACATACGGTATCTAGGGTTAGAGCGTGTGGTGACCTCGCACAACAGTAGGTGCTTCAGGCAGATGTAGGCCTTGCTGGAGTGTATTGCGGCTAGCTCCAGGTACTGTAGACTTGGGAAAGTGGGTGTCCAAGTGCCGCACTTTCACCCTTAGCTCAGCTAATTTGGGGTATGTTTTTAAAAATCATTGCACCACTACATTGAACACGTGGGCCAGGCATAGAACGTGTTGGAGGCTGGCAAGCTCCAGAGCCCTCCAACAAGCTAAAAAAGCCTGGCCCCAGGGGCAGCGGGGATAAACAAATTGCCATCTCATCCAGGATGGCATCCCTGACCTCAGAGGCAGTGTGCTGTCCGTCTCCCAAACTGATGAGCTTCAGCCCAGCCTGCTGACGTCTCCCCACACCAGTGTTGCAGCGTTTTCAGCTCGTAGCTGGGGTCAATCTAACAGCGGAGGAGGAGGAGGGTGGTGTTTCAGCCCTCCTCCCAGGAATGTTTTGTGGGGAGACAAGTCAGGAAAATTCTTGAAACGGGAGAGTTTTGCATCTTTGCCCTTGCTACCTATGGACATCCCTTTGCCTCTAGCCACCATTTTCCCTGTTTTGCTTGCCTCCACATCCACACTGCTTTTGCCCCTAGACATCACCCCAGTCCATGCCTTAGCTTGTACCCCCAGTTTTTCCTGCTTAGCTTGCCTCCACATCCACACTGCTTTTGCCCCTAGACATCACCCCAGTCCATGCCTTAGCTTGTACCCCCAGTTTTTCCTGCTTAGCTTGCCTCCACATCCACACTGCTTTTGCCCCTAGACATCATCCCTATCCATGCCTCTGCCCCTAGCCATAACTCTGCCACCCCTGGAAACTCATGGTGCAGAAACTTTGGGAGCTGACTTTGAGGAACCCTTGGGTTTTGTAGATGGAACTCCATCAAAGGTCTGTGCAGCTCACACACCCTGCTCAAGATATGGTATTGTAGGGTTTCAGCGTGTGTGAATGACGGACAACAGCCTGTGTTTGGACAGATGTAGGCCTTGCTAGAGTGTTTTTAGGCTAGCAGCGACTCCTGCGCACTTGCAAAAGTGGGCGCACAAGCGCCGCATTTTCAACAGTAGCTTCGGTACATTTGGGTATGTTTTTAAAAAACTTTGCACCACTAGGTTAGACGTGGGCCAAACATGGAACGTGTTGGAGGCTGGCAAGCTCCAGAGCCGCTACCAGGTTCCAGCCATTATCACAGGCGTAAAAATGCCAGGCCCCAGGTGTAGCAGGGAAAAAAAAATGCCATCTCAGCCAGGATGGCATCCCTGACCTCGGAGGCACTGTGCTGTCTGTCCCCCAAGCTGATGAGCTTCAGCACCGCCTGCTGACGTCTCCCCACACCAGTGTTTTAGCGTTTGCCGCTAGTAGCTGTGGTGGAGGTTGCAGCGTCGTAGGGTTTCAGTCTACTCCTGCCATGAATTTTGGCCTGGGAGAGGAGATAGGCCACCCCAGTTTGCACCCGGGGAACAGACTCCACCACATTCACCCTGCCTGTCATTAAAGATAAGCACTGCAGCATCCCTGACCACAGGCGCTTGTCCAAGTGTCGGTGGTCAAGTGGACCTTGCAGCAAAGCGCGGAACTAAGGGCCCACCTGATGTTGAGTGACACGTGCTGGTGCAAGGCGGGGACGCCACACCGGGAGAAGTTGAGACGGCTAGGGACGGCATAGTGAGGTGCCACAGTTGCCATCAGGTCCGGGAAGGCGGGAGTTTCAACAAGCCGGAACGCCAACCTCTCCTGGGCCAGCAGTTTAGCGATGTTGGCGTTCTAGGCTTGCGTGGGTGGGTGGTTAGCGGTGTATTTCTGCCGGCGCTCCAATGTCTGAGAGATGGTGGGTTGTTGTAAAGAAGCGCCTGATGGTGCCTTTGATGGTGCAGGAGAAGGAGATAAGACAGAAACAGGGGAGGATGAGGGAGAAGTCAACAAAGTGGCGGAGGCAGATGAAGTGATGTCCTGGCTCGTCCTCTGGAGTGCATCGCCAGCACTGTGAGCAGAGGCAGTGGCATGAACGGCGGGCGACGTTTGTCCTGCCGTTGCTGCCTGCCACTGATTCCATTGCTTGGATTCCAAATGACGGTGCATTGAAGTGGTGGACAGGTTGCTCTTCTCAGGGCCCCTACTCGATTTCGAGAGGCAAATTGTGTAGACGACACTATATCTGTCCTCGGCGCATTCCTTGAAAAAACTCTACACCTTCAAGAAACGTGCCCTCGATGGGGGAGTTTTTCTGGGCTGGGTACAAAAGGGAACATCTTCGGACATTCCGGGTCTGGCCTGGCTTCGGCAAAGCAGCTGACCTCTGCCTCTGGACATGTCTCTGCCTCTAGCTACCCTTTTTGGTGCTGCACCTGCCTCAACATCCACACTACTTTCCCAGCTTGACATCTGCCTTGTCCAGGTGGGGTCGGTGTCCTCGTCGTCCACCACCTCCTCTTCCAACTCCTGTCTCGCTTCCTCCTCCACAATGCGCATGTCAACTGGCTGCCCTGACAGCAACTGCGTCTCATCGTCGTCGATGAGGGTGGGTTGCTGGTCATCCGCCACCAAATCGACCGGAGATGGAATGGAGGAGACTCTAGTGTTTGAGCATCTGGACACAGATACTCGTCTGTTAGGTCCGTGGAATCGCGAAATGGAGGGGCAGGTTGCGGTACAGTCAAAGGAAGGGAGAACAGCTCTGGGGAGCAGGGACAGTTGGGGTTATTGTTCTGGGAAGATTGGGAATTTTGGGTGGAAGGAGGACAAGACTGTTGGGTAAGAGGAGGTAGAGGCTGACTGGCTGGTGGACAATGTGCTTTAAGCGTTATCCGACAGCCATTGCAAGACCTGTTCCTGGTTCTCGGGCCTACTAATCTTTGTACCATTCAGCCTAGTTAATGTGGAACTTTTGTGCAAAGCGCAGAACTTAGGGCCCGCCTGATGTTAAGGGACACACACTGGTACAAGGCTCAACTCACCCTAAGGGCCAAAAACACTGCTGGTGCAAGGCTCTACTCATGCCAAGGGCCTCAATCTCTGCTGGGAGCTCAGCTTAAGGTCCTGTAACTTTGTTTGGAAGGGCTCATGTTAAGGGCTAGAAAAGTGAATTTTGGAAGGTCTTACCACATCACACACACACACACACACACACACACACACACACACACACACACACACACACTCAAAATGACAGTTAAGGGTGAGGGCTTTTGGAATTCCCATTGCCTATTCCATTTGTGGTTGTCATGGGGAACGTGATTTAAAGGGGTGGTTGTTACTGTTTGTTGAGCTTAAATTGGGGTTTGTGTCCATCCATTTGGGGAGTAAAGAAGGTTTCCAGGTATTTTCCCACTTTGATAGAGGTTTTTTTGAATGTGGAAAGTGTGTAGTTGTTAGGCTGTGATGTTGGGGTAATAGAGGGTCTTTGGTGTGTTAGATGCCCCCAGACATGCTTCCCCTGCTGTCCCAGTGTCATTCCAGAGGTGTTGGCATCATTTCCTGGGGTGTCATAGTGGACTTGGTGACCCTCCAGACACGGATTTGGGTTTCCCCCTTAACGAGTATCTGTTCCCCATAGACTATAATGGGGTTCGAAACCCGTTCGAACACACGAACAGTGAGCGGCTGTACGAATCGGATTTCGAACCTCGAACATTTTAGTGTTCGCTCATCTCTAATAGTGAATAATAGTGAGCGTGTGATGGTGTAAGACATAGTGAGTAATAGTGAGCGTGTGACGGTGTAAGACAAAGTGAGTAATAGTGAGCGTGTCACGTGTAAGACATAGTGAGTAATAGTGAGCGTGTGACGGTGTAAGACATAGTGAGTAATAGTGAGCGTGTGACGGTGTAAGACATAGTGAGTAATAGTGAGCGTGTGACGGTGTAAGACATAGTGAGTAATAGTGAGCGTGTGACGGTGTAAGACATAGTGAGTAATAGTGAGCTTGTGACGGTGTAAGACATAGTGAGTAATAGTGAGCGTATGGCGGTGTAAGACATAGTGAGTAATAGTGAGCGTATGATGGTGTAAGACATAGTGAGTAATAGTGAGCGTATGACGGTGTAAGACATAGTGAGTAATACTGAGTGTGTGACGGTGTAAGACATAGTGAGTAATACTGAGTGTGTGACGGTGTAAGACATAGTGAGTAATAGTGAGCGTATGACGGTGTAAGACATAGTGAGTAATACTGAGTGTGTGACGGTGAAAGTAAGACATAGTGAGTAATAGTGAGCGTATGACGGTGTGAGTAAGACATAGTGAGTAATAGTGAGTGTGTGACTGTGTAAGACATAGTGAGTAATAGTGAGCGTATGACGGTGTAAGTAAGACATAGTGAGTAATAGTGAGCGTATGACGGTGTAAGTAAGACATAGTGAGCGTGTGACGGTGTAAAAACACAACAATAACTAAGAATATGCAATCAAAAAGTGAAAATGTTTATAGCTGGCTGTATCCTTCACTAAAGGTTTGAGGATACCCTCCACCCATGCAAAGTTTTTTTGTTTTTTACAATCAAAAAGTGAGAGGCTTAAAGGGATCCTATTATTAAAATGCTATTTTTTTCCCTAACACGTTGGAATAGCCTTAAGAAAGCCTCCTCTTCTCCTACCTTTAGGTGTCTTCTCTGCGCCGCCGTTCCGTAGAAATCCTAGTTCATCGGTATGCAAATAAGTTCTCTCGCAGCACTGGGGGCGTCCTCAATGCTGTGAGAGAACTCTCCAGCGCCGCCTCCATCTTCATCTGGAATGGCCTCTCCCTGTGTCTTCTTCCAGCGCTGGCTTCAAACTTCTAGGCATGTGCAGTCGGCTATGCTGTCGGGCCTCGGGCGGCCACTTTGTTTGTGGCCGCTTATGCAGTAAGCTGGGGTAAGCGGCCACAAGAAAATGACCGTGGGCATGCACACCCGGCTCTGCACGAAGCCCGTCCATGTCAGGGGGATCTGCGCTCTCTGGTGATGAAGACAAGTCACAGGCCAAGGAGTTCAGGAGAAAACTCCCTTTATTGAGATATCTATAAAACAGATAGGCGCCGACGCGTTTCAGGCCCTTTTTCAAGTGCAAAGTAACAAGTCCCGTCGGGCCAGGTGCGTAAGTCATGTGTGTGGGGAGAACTTGCTCCCGTGGTGTTGCTGAGTGAGCGGTGTTTTGCGCATGCACGAGGATTGGTTGGTGGAGGTGACGGTGAGTCCTGGTACATGTGGATAAACTGTTTATCTATAGGTGAGTATAATATCTTCCGCACATGTGTATATACTGTATGTCTGAGTAGTGCTTGGGCCTACGTGCCCAGGATTGTTAGATGTTTGCTTATACGTGTGGATAAGACAGCAATATACGTCATGTGATTTATGCACGGCTATATAAAGTTTACTATGTGGCCATGAAGACCTGTAGACGGTGTTACATTTATATGATCCTGTATAACCTGCCACTGTTGTCTCATATATTTATAGGCCTTGTTCACATGAAGCTCCCCGACCTCTCCTCTCTTTTCCTGGTTTGGACACTAAGAACATTTTTGTATGATTTTGCAGACTAGAGGTTTTGTGTCGTCTCTGTACCCGGGATATTCTCTGCTGGTCACACAGACATATCAGTGATTTGGGGACAGTTACAGATTCGCTCGTCATATAGGAGAGTCTTCTCCGTCTCCTGGGGTGTCGGACTATTTCTATAGGGGTCTATATATGTAACCCTGGACCAAACCGCGGTGAGATTTGTTCAGTCCTATGAGAGGTGCGCTATTCCCAAAATGATGAGGGATAAAGGAGACGTGGCCTGGATTCCACCTGCCAAACGTTATCTATAGGAGATGCAGAGACAGGAGTCAGTATGGGGGAGCCCCAGTATTGGGGACAAGGGGCTTGATGTTACGCCTATACTCACCACGGCTCCGGCTCATGGGTACGGAACATGAGTGTTGTCTATCCAGTTACTGACATCCCAATTCTATGCACCCAATGGGATGACTTGTCTCCTAAAGCGTCTTCTGGGCACCATTCTCCGATGTGTATGGCACCTCTCTTGTGTTATGGCCTTCTGGATGAAGACAAATTCCTCTCTCCGTCTTGGCCCATGCCATGGCTCCTTGAGTCTCCACCCGCCATCAGATTCCCCGCCCAATATTAATAGGGTGGCTCAGTGGTTAGCATGGTGGCTCAGTCATTTAAAGCACTTATTGCTTGCAGTGTCCAACTCAGGGGAACACTTGGGAGCAGAGTTAGTATTGTCCCCCCTGAATATCTTGGATTCTTCCACATTCCATAAACAATCCTGCCGTGATAATTTACATTAGGACTGGTGTATCTCAGCCGAGTCTATAGAGGTCGTCTGTATTACAGGTGTGTATAGGGGAGGGGCGACCAATATACACCTAGCTAGGAGACTCCTGACACTCAGACCAGTAACAGAGGCAGAGGTGTCAGGATGGAAACAGTCATCAGGATGATAAAGATGGAAACAGTCATCAGGATGATAAAGATGGAAACAATCATCAGGGTGATAAAGGTAACTCCAAATAATATTCTCATGTCTACTATATATAACACCGCCATATCAGTGACCACTACTTGTTATGTGATTGTTATATCGATATATTAGTACTATTATTATATATTACCACTACAGCTCTGCTATATATAACACCACAATATCAGTGACCATTACTAGCTATATGATTATTACATAGATATAGTATTATATATTACCACTACAGCTCTGCTATATATAACACCACCATATCAGTGACCATTACCAGTACTGTGATTATTATATACATTATTACTATTATATATTACCACTACAGCTCTGCTATATGTAATACCGCCATATCAGTGACCATTATTAGCTATATGATTATTACATATAGTATATTTTACCACTACAGCTTTGCTATATACTGTATAACACCGCCATATCAGTGACCATTACCAGTACTGTGATTATTATATACATTATTACTATTATATATTACCACTACAGCTCTGCTATATATAACACCACCATATCAGTGACCATTACTAGCTATATGATTATTACATAGATATACTATTGTATATTACCACTACAGCTCTGCTATATATGGCTGTATTATTACTGTGAGGAGGTGACAGGCAGAGTGCTGGAGTCCCGCTATATCTCCCCCTGGTTTCTAGCCTATGTGTGGTCCAGGGCAGGTCTGGGTTAGGTCTCAGCCCCAGGTTTGGGTCATTGGCTCATTACATATAAGGCTGCAGAGCCTGCACTTCAGGGCAGATCCTGGGAGGAGAGGAGGCGCCGGGGTCTGTTCTGACACTGAGAGCCTGGTGTTACGGTACAGTGTTTTTTTTGGTTGATACATGTGGCTTGTAGTAAGCCCCGCTTACAGTATCCTGTTTAGTTAGTGCTCAGACGGGCAGGATTTTGTTTGACGTTATTTTGCCTGAAAGCCGTATTTTATTTTGCTCATTTTTGTGCCTGATGTGAAGGTTTATTTGTTTTGCTTTTTTTCTTAAATAAATTGCTTTCCTGCAGGATTTGTGTCCTTGTGAAACAAACACATACAAAAACAACCGCATACACACAGTGTAAGAATTGCTGTCAATCACTATTATATAAGCAGTGAGCAGCAAAAAAATGACTGGAAAACACATAGCAAGGAAAAGGAGGTGGACGAAGAGACCCTTGTGCAAGTACTACTAACAATAAACATGTGGGTAGCAACAGCAACACTACTTTTGGTGGCACTGCCAGAAACCACAGGATTGTTGAACTTCCTCAGAATGAACATGAAGTTTTGCATTATTTAGCTAGCTCATCTCAGTCACAGGAGACTATTGCATCTGAGAGTGATGTGATCTTGAGTCAGGCTTCTTTGTGTTCTTTCTCCTCCTACATGACACATCATTTACTGCAGGGCCTTTCTGGACAGTCAGTTGTATCTTCTTCCCATTCTTCACTGACACAGATCCCTGGTAGTGACGTGGCATTTTGTGAGCAATCTATTTCTCCTAGTCAGAGAAGTCTTCCTCCTCTTTTTGATGAGCCATATAACACTCAGCATTGTGTGCAAGCAGAAGAGGAAGACACGATGACTTGTTTCTGATGCTGCTGGCGGCAACAACTACATGCCGTAAACTCAGGTGTGGGAATTATTTTGTACAAGCTACTGTCGGTGCAGCCACTGATGGAGGTCGACCTCGATGGAGGATACCTAGCAGCAGAAGAACAGAGAGCTAGCAAAGGTGCTGCTAAGAAAGGTGGTATGATGGAGAGAAGGGGCGATATACCCCGCACACACCTCAGATACCTAGTATCACATACAGAGCCTATCCCTCCCCGGCTCATAGACAGGCTCAGGTCAGCCCAGGGTGTTATCAATGAGACAGGCCAACAATCAGATGTGATAAGATCCATCACCCCCGAGCAGCGCCATGTGTCAGCCGTACATAGGGGACTGTGCTGTAATGTGAAGGGTCTGGTGGATATAACACACCAGGAAAACGGGAAAGGGGAGCAGAAACAAATGCAAGGGGATATCTATGGCCCCAATCTGCTAGAGCTGGTCTTATGCCAGGTCCTACACAAATTCACATTTACAATATAGCCATAAAATATCAGCTGCAGCGCCCCCATAAGGTGTAATACCATATCCGGACATAAACTCCGATTTATTCATCTTCTTAGGAAATAAACAAAATATATTCGAGACCAAAGCTAACGAATCCCAGGGAAAGTTATCAGAGAAGCTTCCTGCCACAAGAGGGCAACACATAGCTAATAATCCTGTCACAGGAATACATACTGCACAGTACCACTTCTATAGTCCTGTATATACGGACAGTGCACAGTACCACTTCTCTAGTCCTGTATATATGGACAGTGCACAGTACCACTTCTATAGTCCTGTATATACGGACAGTGCACAGTACCACTTCTCTAGTCCTGTATATACGGACAGTGCACAGTACCACTTCTCTAGTCCTGTATATATGGACAGTGCACAGTACCACTTCTCTAGTCCTGTATATATGGACAGTGCACAGTACCACTTCTCTAGTCCTGTATATACGGACAGTGCACAGTACCACTTCTCTAGTCCTGTATATATGGACAGTGCACAGTACCACTTCTCTAGTCCTGTATATATGGACAGTGCACAGTACCACTTCTCTAGTCCTGTATATACGGACAGTGCACAGTACCACTTCTCTAGTCCTGTATATAAGGACAGTGCACAGTACCACTTCTCTAGTCCTGTATATATGGACAGTGCACAGTACCACTTCTCTAGTCCCGTATATACGGACAGTGCACAGTACCACTTCTCTAGTCCTGTATATACGGACAGTGCACAGTACTACTTCTCTAGTCCTGTATATATGGACAGTGCACAGTACCACTTCTCTAGTCCTGTATATACGGACAGTGCACAGTATCACTTCTCTAGTCCTGTATATACGGACAGTGCACAGTACCACTTCTCTAGTCCTGTATATACGGGCAGTGCACAGTACTACTTCTCTAGTCCTGTATATACGGACAGTGCACAGTACCACTTCTCTAGTCCTGTATATACGGACAGTGCACAGTACCACTTCTCTAGTCCTGTATATACGGGCAGTGCACAGTACTACTTCTCTAGTCCTGTATATACGGACAGTGCACAGTACCACTTCTCTAGTCCTGTATATACGGACAGTGCACAGTACTACTTCTCTAGTCCTGTATATACGGACAGTGCACAGTACCACTTCTCTAGTCCTGTATATATGGACAGTGCACAGTACCACTTCTCTAGTCCTGTATATACGGACAGTGCACAGTACTACTTCTATAGTCCTGTATATACGGACAGTGCACAGTACCACTTCTCTAGTCCTGTATATACGGACAGTGCACAGTACTACTTCTCTAGTCCTGTATATACGGACAGTGCACAGTACTACTTCTATAGTCCTGTATATACGGACAGTGCACAGTACCACTTCTCTAGTCCTGTATATACGGACAGTGCACAGTACCACTTCTCTAGTCCTGTATATACGGACAGTGCACAGTACTACTTCTCTAGTCCTGTATATATGGACAGTGCACAGTACCACTTCTCTAGTCCTGTATATACGGACAGTGCACAGTACCACTTCTCTAGTCCTGTATATACGGACAGTGCACAGTACCACTTCTCTAGTCCTGTATATATGGACAGTGCACAGTACCACTTCTCTAGTCCTGTATATACGGACAGTGCACAGTACCACTTCTCTAGTCCTGTATATACGGACAGTGCACAGTACTACTTCTCTAGTCCTGTATATATGGACAGTGCACAGTACCACTTCTCTAGTCCTGTATATACGGACAGTGCACAGTACCACTTCTCTAGTCCTGTATATATGGACAGTGCACAGTACCACTTCTCTAGTCCTGTATATACGGACAGTGCACAGTACCACTTCTCTAGTCCTGTATATATGGACAGTGCACAGTACCACTTCTCTAGTCCCGTATATACGGACAGTGCACAGTACTACTTCTCTAGTCCTGTATATATGGACAGTGCACAGTACCACTTCTCTAGTCCTGTATATACGGACAGTGCACAGTACTACTTCTCTAGTCCTGTATATATGGACAGTGCACAGTACCACTTCTCTAGTCCTGTATATACGGACAGTGCACAGTACCACTTCTCTAGTCCTGTATATACGGACAGTGCACAGTACCACTTCTCTAGTCCTGTATATACGGACAGTGCACAGTACCACTTCTCTAGTCCTGTATATAAGGACAGTGCACAGTACCACTTCTCTAGTCCTGTATATATGGACAGTGCACAGTACCACTTCTCTAGTCCTGTATATAAGGACAGTGCACAGTACCACTTCTCTAGTCCTGTATATACGGACAGTGCACAGTACCACTTCTCTAGTCCTGTATATACGGACAGTGCACAGTACCACTTCTCTAGTCCTGTATATACGGACAGTGCACAGTACCACTTCTCTAGTCCTGTATATACGGACAGTGCACAGTACCACTTCTCTAGTCCTGTATATACGGACAGTGCACAGTACCACTTCTCTAGTCCTGTATATACGGACAGTGCACAGTACCACTGTCCCTGATGGTTTGGGGTTGCTTTGCTGCCTCTGGCACTGGACTGCTTGACCGTGTGCATGGCATTATGAAGTCTGAAGACGACCAACACATTGTGCAGCATCATGTAGGGCCCAGTGTGAGAAAGCGGGGTCTCCCTCAGAGGTCAGGGCTCTTCCAGCAGGACAATGACCCAAAACACACTTCAGGTCAGCACTAGAAAATGGTGGTGAGAGAAAGCCCTGGAGACTTGTAAAGTGGCAGCAATGAGTCCAGCCCTGAATCCCATAGAACACATGTGGGGGAGGGGGAGAGATCTCTTGGTGGCAGTTTGGAGAAGGCCCCCTTCACATGGTACTGGAAACCATGAGATTCTATGAGTTGGCCCAGGCCAAGGGTGTAGATGGAGAACAGGAGGGGTCCTAGGACAGAGCCTTGGGGGACACCTACAGAGAGAGGGCGAGGTGAGGAGGTGGTGTGCGAGTGGGAGACGCTGAATGTGCGGGCAGTGAGGTATGAGGAGATCCAGGAATGGGCCAGGTCTGAGATACCAAGGCATGAGAGAATTTCTAACAGGAGGGAGTGGTCAACTGTGTCAAAGCCAGAGGAGAGGTCGAGGAGGAGGAGGACAGAGTAATGGCGCTTGGCTTTGGTGGTTAGCAGGTCATTGGTGACTTTTGTTAGCGCAGTTTCAGTGGAGTGCCAGGGTCTGAAGCCTGACTGGAGTCTGTCAAAGAGCAGTCTCTTCTGTGATTCTATACGGCAGACTCTTCTGTGATTCTGTATGGCAGTCTCTTCTGTGACTTTGTACAGCAGTCTCTTCTGTGATTCTGTATGGAAGTCTCTTCGGTGATTCTGTACGGCAGTCTCTTCCGTGATTGTGTATGGCAGTCTCTTCTGTGATTCTATACGGCAGTCTCTTCTGTGATTCTATACAGCAGTCTCTTCTGTGATTCTGTATGGAAGTCTCTTCTGTGATTCTATACGGCAGTCTCTTCTGTGACACTGTACGGCATCTCTTCTGTGATTCTGTATGGAAGTCTCTTCTGTAATTCTGTACGGCAGTCTCTTCTGTGACACTGTACGGCATCTCTTCTGTGATTCTGTACAGCAGTCTCTTCTGTGATTCTGTACGGCAGTCTCTTCTGTGATTCTGTATGGAAGTCTCTTCTGTGACTCTGTATTGAAGCCTCTTCTGTGATTCTGTACGGCAAACCTTTCTGTGATTCTATACGGCAGTCTCTTCGGTGATTCTGTACGGCAGTCTCTTTGGTGATTCTGTACGGCAGTCTCTTCCGTGACTCTGTATGGCAGTCTCTTCTGTGACTCTGTACGGCAGTCTCTTCTGTGATTCTGTATGGAAGTCTCGTCTGTGATTCTATACAGCAGTCTCTTCTGTGATTCTGTATGGAAGTCTCTTCTGTGATTCTATACGGCAGTCTCTTCTGTGATTCTGTATGGAAGTCTCTTCTGTGATTCTGTACGGCAGTCCCTTCTGTGATTCTATACGGCAGTCCCTTCTGTGATTCTATACGGCAGTCTCTTCGGTGATTCTGTACGGCAGTCTCTTCGGTGATTCTGTACGGCAGACTCTTCTGTGATTCTGTATGGAAGTCTCTTCTGTGACTCTGTATAGAAGTCTCTTCTGTGATTCTATACGGCAGTCTCTTCTGTGATTCTGTATGGCAGACTCTTCTGTGATTCTGTATGGCAGTATCTTCTGTGACTTTGTACGGCAGTCTCTTCTGTGATTCTGTATGGAAGTCTCTTCTTTGATTCTATACGGCAGTCTCTTCTGTGATTCTGTATGGAAGTCTCTTCTGTGACTCTGTATGGAAGTCTCTTCTGTAATTCTGTACGGCAGTCTCTTCTGTGACACTGCACGGCAGTCTCTTCTGTAATTTTGTATGGCAGTCTCTTCTGTGACTGTACGGCAGTCTCTTCTGTGATTCTGTATGGCAGTCTCTTCTGTGATTCTGTATGGAAGTCTCTTCTGTGACTCTGTATTGAAGTCTCTCCTGTGATTCTATACGGCAGTCTCCTCTGTGATTCTGTATGGCAATCTCTTCTGTGATTCTGTACGGAAGCCTCTTCTGTGATTCTGTATGGCAGTCTCCTCTGTGACTCTGTACGGCAGTCTCTTTTGTGACTTTGTACGGCAGTCTCTTCTGTGATTCTATACGGCAGTCTCTTCCGTGATTCTGTACGGCAGTCTCTTCCGTGATTCTGTACGGCAGTCTCTTCCGTGACTCTGTACGGCAGTCTCTTCTGTGACTCTGTATGGCAGTCTCTTCTGTGACTTTGTACGGCAGTCTCTTCTGTGACTCTGTGTGGCAGTCTCTTCTGTGACTCTACGGCAGTCTCTTCTGTGATTCTGTATGGAAGTCTCTTCTGTGACTCTGTATGGAAGTCTCTTCTGTAATTCTGTACGGCAGTCTCTTCTGTGACACTGTACGGCAGTCTCTTCTGTGATTTTGTACGGCAGTCTCTTCTGTGACTGTACGGCAGTCTCTTCTGTGATTCTGTATGGCAGTCTCTTCAGTGATTCTGTATGGAAGTCTCTTCTGTGACTCTGTATAGAAGTCTCTTCTGTGATTCTATATGGCAGTCTCTTCTGTGATTCTGTACGGCAGACTCTTCTGTGATTCTGTATGGCAGTCTCTTCTGTGACTTTGTACAGCAATCTCTTCTGTGATTCTGTATGGAAGTCTCTTCTGTGATTCTATACGGCAGTCTCTTCCGTGATTCTGTACGGCAGTCTCCTCCGTGATTCTGTACGGCAGTCTCTTCTGTGATTCTGTACAGAAGTCTCTTCTGTGATTCTGTATGGCAGTCTCTTCTGTGACTCTACGGCAGTCTCCTCTGTGACTCTGTACAGCAGTCTCTTCTGTGATTCTGTATGGAAGTCTCTTCTGTGACTCTGTACGGCAGTCCCTTGTGTGATTCTATATGGCAGTCTCTTCTGTGATTCTGTATGGAAGTCTCTTCTGTGACTCTGTATGGAAGTCTCTTCTGTAATTCTGTACAGCAGTCTCTTCTGTGACACTGTACGGCAGTCTCTTCTGTGATTTAGTTCGGCAGTCTCTTCTGTGACTGTACGGCAGTCTCTTCTGTGATTCTGTATGGAAGTCTCTTCTGTGATTCTGTATGGAAGTCTCTTCTGTGACTCTGTATTGAAGTCTCTCCTGTGATTCTATACGGCAGTCTCTTCTGTGACTTTGTACGGCAATCTCTTCTGTGATTCTGTATGGCAGTCTCTTCTATGACTCTGTACGACAGTCTCTTCTGTGACTCTGTACGGCAGTCTCTTCTGTGATTCTGTATAAAAATATCCAAATCTATTCTCCAGGATGTAAGTAGGAGAACAGTGCACTCTGTATGTCGCCCTCTAGAGGGCAGCATCCTTAACATCATGCATGACTCAGTTAATAAGTTTACTATCATGATGCGGATATAATTGCCAAATTAGTATTTCTCTTCTGTTACTCTGTATGGCAGTCTCTTGTGTGATTCTGTACGGCAGTCTCTTCTGTGACTCTGTGTGGCAGTCTCTTCTGTGACTCTACGGCAGTGTCTTCTGTGATTCTGTATGGAAGTCTCTTCTGTGACTCTGTATGGAAGTCTCTTCTGTGATTCTGTACGGCAGTCTCTTCTGTTATTCTGTATGGTAGTCTCTTCTGTGACTCCTTATGGAAGTCTCTTCTGTGACTCTGTACGGCAGTCTCTTCTGTGATTCTATACGGCAGTCTCTTCCGTGATTCTGTACGGCAGTCTCTTCCGTGACCCTGTACGGCAGTCTCTTCCGTGACTCTGTAAGGCAGTCTCTTCTGTGATTCTGTACGGAAGTCTCTTCTGTGATTCTTTACGGCAGTCTCTTCTGTGACTCTGTACGGCAGTCTCTTCTGTGACTCTGTACGGCAGTCTCTTCTGTGATACTGTACGGCAGTCTCTTCTGTGACTCTGTACGGCAGTCTCTTCTGTGACTCTGCACGGCAGTCTCTTCTGAGACTCTGTACGGCAGTCTCTTCTGTGACTCTGTACGGCAGTCTCTTCTGTGACTCTGTACGGCAGTCTCTTCTGTGACTCTGTACGGCAGTCTCTTCTGAGACTCTGTACGGCAGTCTCTTCTGTGACTCTGTACGGCAGTCTCTTCTGTGACTCCTTATGGAAGTCTCTTTTGTGACTCTGCACGGCAGTCTCTTCTGAGACTCTGTACGGCAGTCTCTTCTGTGACTCTGTACGGCAGTCTCTTCTGTGACTCTGTACGGCAGTCTCTTCTGTGACTCTGTACGGCAGTCTCTTCTGTGATTCTGTACGGCAGTCTCTTCTGTGATTCTGTACGGCAGTCTCTTCTGTGATTCTGTACGGCAGTCTCTTCTGTGACTCTGTATGGCAGTCTCTTCTGTGACTCTGTACGGCAGTCTCTTCTGTGACTCTGTACGGCAGTCTCTTCTGCGATTCTATACGGCAATCTCTTCTGTGATTCTGTACGGCAGACTCTTCTGTTATTCTGTATGGCAGTCTCTTCTGTGACTCCTTATGGAAGTCTCTTCTGTGACTCTGTACAGCAGTCTCTTCTGTGATTCTATACGGCAGTCTCTTCCGTGATTCTGTACGGCAGTCTCTTCTGTGATTCTGTACGGCAGTCTCTTCCGTGACTCTGTACGGTAGTCTCTTCTGTGATTCTGTACGGCAGTCTCTTCTGTGACTCTGTACGGCAGTCTCTTCTGTGATTCTGTACGGCAGTCTCTTCTGTGACTCTGTACGGCAGTCTCTTCTGTGACTCTGTACGGCAGTCTCTTCTGTGACTGTACGGCAATCTCTTCTGTGACTCTGTACGGCAGACTCTTCTGTGACTCTGTACGGCAGACTCTTCTGTGATTCTGTACGGCAGTCTCTTGTGTGATTCTGTACGGCAGTCTCTTGTGTGATTCTTTACGGCAGTCTCTTGTGTGATTCTGTATGGCAGTCCCTTCTGTGATTCTGTACTGCAGTCTCTTGTGTGATTCTGTATGGCAGTCTCTTGTGTGATTCTGTATGGCAGTCACTTGTGTGATTCTATACGGCAGTCTCTTCTGTGATTCTGTATGGCAGTCTCTTGTGTGATTCTATATGGCAGTCTCTTCTGTGATTCTGTACAGCAGTCTCTTCTGTTATTCTGTATGGCAGTCTCTTCTGTGACTCCTTATGGAAGTCTCTTCTGTGACTGTACAGCAGTCTCTTCTGTGATTCTATACGGCAGTCTCTTCCGTGATTTTGTACGGCAGTCTCTTCCGTGATTCTGTACGGCAGTCTCTTCCGTGACTCTGTACGGCAGTCTCTTCTGTGGCTCTGTACGGCAGTCTCTTCTGTGGCTCTGTACGGCAGTCTCTTCTGTGATTCTGTACGGCAGTCTCTTCTGTGACTCTGTACGGCAGTCTCTTCTGTGACTCTGTACGGCAGTCTCTTCTGTGATTCTGTACACCAGTCTCTTGTGTGATTCTGTACAGCAGTCTCTTTTGTGACTCTGTACGGCAGTCTCTTCTGTGACTCTGTACGGCAGTCTGTTCTGTGATTGTGTACGGCAGTCTCTTCTGTGACTCTGTACGGCAGTCTGTTCTGTGATTGTGTATGGCAGTCTCTTGTGTGATTGTGTATGGCAGTCTCTTGTGTGATTCTGTACACCAGTCTCTTCTGTGATTCTGTACACCAGTCTCTTGTGTGTTTCTGTACGGCAGTCTCTTCTGTGACTCTGTACGGCAGTCTCTTCTGTGACTCTGTACGGCAGTCTCTTCTGTGATTCTGTACACCAGTCTCTTCTGTGACTGTCTCTTCTGTGACTCTGTATGGCAGTCTCTTCTGTGATTCTGTACGGCAGTCTCTTCTGTGATTCTGTACACCAGTCTCTTCTGTGACTGTCTCTTCTGTGACTCTGTATGGCTGTCTCTTCTGTGATTCTGTATGGCAGTCTCTTGTGTGATTGTGTACGGCAGTCTCTTCCGTGATTCTGTATGGCAGTCTCTTCTGTGATTCTGTACGGCACTCACTTCTGTGATTTTGTATGGCAGTCTTTTGTGTGATTCTATACGGCAGTCTCTTATTCTGTATGGCAGTCTCTTCTGTGATTCCTTATGGAAGTCTCTTCTGTGACTCTGTATGGCAGTCTCTTCTGTGACTCTGTATGGCAGTCTCTTTTGTGATTGTGTACGGCAGTCTCTTCTGTGATTGTGTACGGCAGTCTCTTCTGTGATTGTGTACGGCAGTCTCTTCTGTGATTGTGTACGGCAGTCTCTTCTGTGATTGTGTACGGCAGTCTCTTCTGTGATTGTGTACGGCAGTCTCTTCTGTGATTGTGTACGGCAGTCTCTTCTGTGATTGTGTACGGCAGTCTCTTCTGTGATTGTGTACGGCAGTCTCTTCTGTGATTGTGTACGGCAGTCTCTTCTGTGATTCTGTACGGCAGTCTCTTCTGTGATTGTGTACGGCAGTCTCTTCTGTGATTCTGTACGGCAGTCTCTTCTGTGACTCTGTACGGCAGTCTCTTCTGTGATTCTGTACACCAGTCTCTTGTGTGATTCTGTACACCAGTCTCTTCTGTGACTGTCTCTTCTGTGACTCTGTATGGCATTCTCTTCTGTGATTCTATATGGCAGTCCTTACTGTGAGCAGCAGAGTGGTCCTGTACGGGCCAGAGGTCTGTGACTGGTCTATAAAGGTCAGGAGGAGCGGCTCAGGTTCACAGGTCAGGGACAGGCAGAGGTCACACTGAAGGTCAATAGAACAGGGTGACATACAGTATGGCGCCATGCCCGTTACATGCCAGGAACAGCAACTCTGTCTAGGGCTTAAAGACGACTTTTCACGTCCTTTGGCCATGGCGGCTTTATACACCCCTGGACAGCTGGCAGTGCCGTCAGCTTTGGTGGTACATGCCCGAGTGTCCTTAGTTTCATCACCGATAGCCCATTACAGTCAGAATGGCGGACCTTACAGACAAGTGTCATCACTGGGTGGTCAGGAGCGCCCCCTCTAACAGTACAATGCTATGGAACAGTACGGTCAGGGGGGCGGGGTTACAATCCTGTCACTAGGCAGTAAGGTCCGCCCTTCTGACAATGGAGAGATGGTGCAAAAACTAACAGCACTGTTATTCCTTACAAACAGACAGTGCAGGTCAGATTTCAAGCAGTATATAATACCGCAGGGGCCAGAAGACGTGAAAGGTCCTCTATAGTAGGACAGATGGTTTATAGGATGAAATGGCGTGGCGGTATGACGATAAGAGCTGACAGGTGTGAATTATTACTTATCATACACAGCAGTAAATCTGTAATAACCAGTTTATAAAGTGTAAATAACCAACACTGACAACACCGACACTGACAACATCCGCCTGAGTATAATAGTGCACAATAATGAAATAGAGCAGTGAGCTACCAATAAAGACCAAAAGCGCCGCTTATCATCAAAACAACCAGAGATCAGCTGCTATTTATTACATACACTCACCCACATATATACCCTATATCATCATTATATTCTTGTACATAGGAGCAGTATTATAGTAGTTATATTCTTGTACATAGGAGTAGTATTATAGTAGTTATATTCTTGTACATAGTAGTATTATAGTAGTTATATTCTTGTACATAGTAGTATTATAGTAGTTATATTCTTGTACATAGTAGTATTATAGTAGTTATATTCTTGTACATAGTAGTATTATAGTAGTTTTATTCTTGTACATAGGAGTAGTATTATAGTAGTTATATTCTTGTACATAGTAGTATTATAGTAGTTATATTCTTGTACATAGGAGCAGTATTATAGTAGTTATATTCTTGTACATAGGAGCAGTATTATAGTAGTTATATTCTTGTACATAGGAGCAGTATTATAGTAGTTATATTCTTGTACATAGGAGAGTATTATAGCAGTTATATTCTTGTACATAGGAGCAGTATTATAGTAGTTATATTCTTGTACATAGGAGTAGTATTATAGTAGTTATATTCTTGTACATAGGAGTAGTATTATAGTAGTTATATTCTTGTACATAGGAGTAGTATTATAGTAGTTATATTCTTGTACATAGGGGGTAGTATTATAGTAGTTATATTCTTGTACATAGGGGGTAGTATTATAGTAGTTATATTCTTGTACATAGGAGGTAGTATTATAGTAGTTATATTCTTGTACATAGGAGTAGTATTATAGTAGTTATATTCTTGTACATAGGAGTAGTATTATAGTAGTTATATTCTTGTACATAGGAGTAGTATTATAGTAGTTATATTCTTGCACATAGGAGCAGTATTATAGTAGTTATATTCTTGTACATAGGAGTAGTATTATAGTAGTTATATTCTTGTACATAGGAGGTAGTATTATAGTAGTTATATTCTTGTACATAGGAGTAGTATTATAGTAGTTATATTCTTGTACATAGGAGGTAGTATTATAGTAGTTATATTCTTGTACATACCGGTAGGAGTAGTATTATAGTAGTTATATTCTTGTACATAGGAGCAGTATTATAGTAGTTATATTCTTGTACATAGGAGCAGTATTATAGTAGTTATATTCTTGTACATAGGAGTAGTATTATAGTAGTTATATTCTTGTACATAGGAGGTAGTATTATACTAGTTATATTCTTGTACATACCGGTAGGAGTAGTATTATAGTAGTTATATTCTTGTACATAGGAGCAGTATTATAGTAGTTATATTCTTGTACATAGGAGGTAGAATCAAATCAAATCAAGCCTGCAGAACCTTCTACGCCATCAGAAGACAACTGTACCACCTCAAACCACCGGTGAGGGTCTGGCTGAAGATATTTGACGCAGTCATCTCCCCGATCCTTCTCTATGGCAGTGAGGTTTGGGGCCCAGCCACCTACCGAGACCAGTTAAAGTGGGATTCCAGCCCAACAGAGAATTTCCACCTGGAGTTCTGCAAATACCTGCTCCATGTCCATCGCAACACCTCCAACATGGCCTGCAGGGCAGAGCTAGGCAGACTCCCCCTATGGCTCACCATACAGAAGAGGGCGCTAGCTTTCCAGGCACACATCCAGGGGAGCGACTCCTACCACCACCAAGCATGGCTAAGCCACCTGAGCAAACCAGACACTCACCAACCAAACAGCAGCCAACCACCAAACCAAAAACACCAACAGACGATAACCAAGACCGAAATAAAGGCGACCACAGAGGCAAACAGAGAGCGGTACATTGAAGAATGGAGAAACGAAATAAATAACTCCAAGAAACTCACCAATGTGTACCAATCCCTACAAAGGGACTACACCATGGCCACCTACCTGGAGAGAATACGCCACCCCAAGCACAGACAGACCCTGAGCCGGTACAGACTGAGCGCCCACAACCTAGAGATAGAGACGGGGCGATACAGACAGACGTACAAGCCACGGGAGAAGAGACTGTGCCAGCACTGTGACCAGGGGGCCCTAGAAGACCAGACCCACTTCCTGCTACACTGCACCAAATACTCAGCTGTGAGGGCCGTCTACTACCAAAGACTCTCTGCCCACATCCCAGACTGGGAGAAGAGGAAACTCTACATCCTACTGGGAGAAGAAGAGGCCACTGTGGAGATCGCTGCCCAATACGTGTCCAGCTGTCACCAAACCAGAGGAAGATGAGACTCCATGGACTGTTATATTTATCCCAAAACACCCGCCCCGCCCCCACCTCCCCATATAGCAGTCACCAACGAAGAGGAACACGAGACTCCACGGACTGTTATACCCCAAACCAACCGCCCCGCCCCACCCCACCTCCAACCCCCCCCCCATATAGCAGCCACCAACGAAGAGGAAGATGAGACTCCATGGACAGTTATAACCCAAACCCCCCCCATACCCACCACCCACCCAACCCAACGCCCCCCCCCCCCCCCCCCCGCCCACTTTACTAGCTTTGGCAACGCCAAATAACTATTCGGACGTGCCAATAAAGCATTTTTGATTTGATTACATAGGAGGTAGTATTATAGTAGTTATATTCTTGTACATAGGAGTAGTATTATAGTGGTTATATTCTTGTACATAGGAGGTAGTATTATAGTAGTTATATTCTTGTACATAGTAGTAGTATTATAGTAGTTATATTCTTGTACATAGGAGGTAGTATTATAGTAGTTATAGTCTTGTACATAGGAGCAGTATTATAGTAGTTATATTCTTGTACATAGGAGCTAGTATTATAGTAGTTATATTCTTGTACATAGGAGTAGTATTATAGTAGTTATATTCTTGTACATAGGAGGTAGTATTATAGTAGTTATATTCTTGTACATAGGAGTATTATTATAGTAGTTATATTCTTGTACATAGGAGGTAGTATTATAGTAGTTATAGTCTTGTACATAGGGGCAGTATTATAGTAATTATATTCTTGTACATAGGAGGTAGTATTATAGTAGATATATTCTTGTACATAGGAGTAGTATTATAGTAGTTATATTCTTGTACATAGGAGGTAGTATTATAGTGGTTATATTCTTGTACATAGGAGTAGTATTATAGTAGTTATATTCTTGTACATAGGAGTAGTATTATAGTAGTTATATTCTTGTACATAGGAGTAGTATTATAGTAGTTATATTCTTGTACATAGGAGTAGTATTATAGTAGTTATATTCTTGTACATAGGAGTAGTATTATAGTAGTTATATTCTTGTACATAGGAGTAGTATTATAGTAGTTATATTCTTGTACATAGGAGTAGTATTATAGTAGTTATATTCTTGTACATAGGAGTAGTATTATAGTAGTTATATTCTTGTACATAGGAGTAGTATTATAGTAGTTATATTCTTGTACATAGGAGGTAGTATTATAGTAGTTATATTCTTGTACATAGGAGGTAGTATTATAGTAGTTATATTCTTGTACATAGGAGCAGTATTATAGTAGTTATATTCTTGTACATAGGAGCAGTATTATAGTAGTTATATTCTTGTACATAGGAGGTAGTATTATAGTAGTTATATTCTTGTACATAGGAGCAGTATTATAGTAGTTATATTCTTGTACATAGGAGTAGTATTATAGTAGTTATATTCTTGTACATAGGAGTAGTATTATAGTAGTTATATTCTTGTACATAGGAGCAGTATTATAGTAGTTATATTCTTGTACATAGGAGGTAGTATTATAGTAGTTATATTCTTGTACATAGGAGCAGTATTATAGTAGTTATATTCTTGTACATAGGAGCAGTATTATAGTAGTTATATTCTTGTACATAGGAGGTAGTATTATAGTAGTTATATTCTTGTACATAGGAGCAGTATTATAGTAGTTATATTCTTGTACATAGGAGTAGTATTATAGTAGTTATATTCTTGTACATAGGAGTAGTATTATAGTAGTTATATTCTTGTACATAGGAGTAGTATTATAGTAGTTATATTCTTGTACATAGGAGTAGTATTATAGTAGTTATATTCTTGTATATAGGAGTAGTATTATAGTAGTTATATTCTTGTACATAGGAGCAGTATTATAGTAGTTATATTCTTGTACATAGGAGTAGTATTATAGTAGTTATATTCTTGTACATAGGAGCAGTATTATAGTAGTTATATTCTTGTACATAGGAGTAGTATTATAGTAGTTATATTCTTGTACATAGGAGCAGTATTATAGTAGTTATATTCTTGTACATAGGAGCAGTATTATAGTAGTTATATTCTTGTACATAGGAGCAGTATTATAGTAGTTATATTCTTGTACATAGGAGCAGTATTATAGTAGTTATATTCTTGTACATAGGGGCAGTATTATAGTAGTTATATTCTTGCACATAGGGGCAGTATTATAGTAGTTGTATTATAGTAGTTATATTCTTGTACATAGGAGGTAGTATTATAGTAGTTATATTCTTGTACATAGCAGTAGTATTATAGTAGTTATATTCTTGTATATAGGAGTAGTATTATAGTAGTTATATTCTTGTACATAGGAGCAGTATTATAGTAGTTATATTCTTGTACATAGGAGGTAGTATTATAGTAGTTATATTCTTGTACATAGCAGTAGTATTATAGTAGTTATATTCTTGTACATAGGAGCAGTATTATAGTAGTTATACTCTTGTACATAGGAGTAGTATTATAGTAGTTATATTCTTGCACATAGGGGCAGTATTATAGCAGTACAGTAGTTAGTAGGTAGTTTGGAGCACTTTGTATCTTAGATTTGACTGTTCAGTGGCTTTAAGAATTTGAGAACTGACAACCTCTTTATAGGTCAGTAATGTGCATCTGTCAGCTTCTTTGCTTTTGGATGTACTGCAGGGGGCAGCACTGAGGTCAGATGTCTCCAGCAGTGATGGATGGCGGTTTATGACTTACTAGTATATAGCCTGTACGCTGCCTGTGGTCTTCTCTCTATGACTGACTAATTTCACCAGTTTTTCTGGTTCCTCCTTCTATAATAAAAACAACCCATAAACCATGAGCAGTCAGCAGAACAATACACCATAGGCGCACACAATGCCAAAAACTTGTCACCTGTCATCACACTGCAGTTAACATAATCTGCTTGCGTGCCTGGGTTTATGTCTTCTATAAATTTTAATTTTCTGTCATAAAAGTATAGAGATGGAATTTATTACTATGTCACATGAGTCCAGCGGAGCCTGATGATCTCATTATCTGACATTGGAATCTGCTGGTATGCACCATACAGTGCTCAAGAAAAAATAACACACCTAGGTGACACTGGCAACTAAACCAAAAAATACAGGAGACAAAACAAATTATTAACTGCAAAATTGTATAATGCTCCTCAGTGGTCTATACACAGTATAATGCTCCCCAGTGGTCTGGACACAGTATAATGCTCCCCGGTGGTCTGGACACAGTATAATGCTCCCCATTGGTCTGGACACAGTATAATGCTCCCCAGTGGTCTGGACACAGTATAATGCTCCCCGGTGGTCTGGACACAGTATAATGCTCCTCAGTGGTTTATACACAGTATAATGCTCCCCGGTGGTCTGGACACAGTATAATGCTCCCCGGTGGTCTGGACACAGTATAATGCTCCCCGGTGGTCTGGACACAGTATAATGCTCCCCAGTGGTCTGGACACAGTATAATGCTCCTCAGTGATCTATACACAGTATAATGCTCCCCAGTGGTCTGGACACAGTATAATGCTCCCCGGTGGTCTGGACACAGTATAATGCTCCTCAGTGATCTATACACAGTATAATGCTCCCCAGTGGTCTATACACAGTATAATGCTCCTCAGTGATCTATACACAGTATAATGCTCCCCAGTGGTCTATACACAGTATAATGCTCCCCAGTGGTCTGGACACAGTATAATGCTCCCCAGTGGTCTGGACACAGTATAATGCTCCCCGGTGGTCTGGACACAGTATAATGCTCCTCAGTGATCTATACACAGTATAATGCTCCCCAGTGGTCTATACACAGTATAATGCTCCCCAGTGATCTATACACAGTATAATGCTCCCCAGTGGTCTATACACAGTATAATGCTCCCCAGTGATCTATACACAGTATAATGCTCCCCAGTGGTCTATACACAGTATAATGCTCCCCAGTGATCTATACACAGTATAATGCTCCCCAGTGGTCTATACACAGTATAATGCTCCCCGGTGGTCTGGACACAGTATAATGCTCCCCATTGGTCTGGACACAGTATAATGATCCCCAGTGGTCTGGACACAGTATAATGCTCCCCAGTGGTCTATACACAGTATAATGCTCCCCGGTGGTCTGGACACAGTATAATGCTCCCCATTGGTCTGGACACAGTATAATGATCCCCAGTGGTCTGGACACAGTATAATGCTCCCCGGTGGTCTGGACACAGTATAATGCTCCCTGGTGGTCTGGACACAGTATAATGCTCCCCAGTGGTCTATACACAGTATAATGCTCCTCAGTGATCTATACACAGTATAATGCTCCCCAGTGGTCTATACACAGTATAATGCTCCCCAGTGATCTATACACAGTATAATGCTCCTCAGTGATCTATACACAGTATAATGCTCCCCAGTGGTCTACACACAGTATAATGCTCCCCGGTGGTCTGGACACAGTATAATGCTCCGCAGTGGTCTAGACACAGTATAATGTTCATCAGTGGTCTAGACACAGTATAATGCTCCCCAGTGGTCTAGACACAGTATAATGCTCCGCAGTGGTCTGGACACAGTATAATGATCCCCAGTGGTCTGGACACAGTATAATGCTCCCCAGTGGTCTATACACAGTATAATGATCCCCAGTGGTCTGGACACAGTATAATGATCCCCAGTGGTCTGGACACAGTATAATGCTCCCCAGTGGTCTGGACACAGTATAATGATCCCCAGTGGTCTGGACACAGTATAATGCTCCCCAGTGGTCTAGACACAGTATAATGCTCCGCAGTGGTCTAGACACAGTATAATGCTCCCCAGTGGTCTGGACACAGTATAATTCTCCTCAGTGGTCTATACACAGTATAATGCTCCCCATTGGTCTGGACACAGTATAATGCTCCTCAGTGGTCTATACACAGTATAATGCTCCGCAGTGGTCTGGACACAGTATAATGCTCCCCGGTGGTCTGGACACAGTATAATGCTCCCCAGTGGTCTATACACAGTATAATGCTCCCCAGTGGTCTAGACACAGTATAATGCTCCCCAGTGGTCTATACACAGTATAATGCTCCCCAGTGGTCTAGACACAGTATAATGCTCCCCGGTGGTCTGGACACAGTATAATGCTCCCCAGTGGTCTATACACAGTATAATGCTCCCCAGTGGTCTATACACAGTATAATGCTCCCCAGTGGTCTAGACACAGTATAATGCTCCCCTATGATCTACACACAGTATAAGGTTCACCAATATGCTGCAGTATGTCAGTATATAGGAGGTATAGCTTTACTACTGATATCCTATATAAACATACGTCTTCTCACCGCAGCTGAGCCTGGAAAGGCGCCAGTCCCTGAGTCACTGCCAAAAACGGCGCTGACCCATCTGACACATTTACTATTATGAAGTTATGGACAAGCGTTAGTGCGCACACAGCCTGTGCGGTGCAGCATTCACACTTATGGTATCGAGTATGTTCTTAGTCAGGTGTATCAGTATACACTGATCTTTTTTGCATTATATTCAGGCTTTGAACACTCCTTACTTACTGTTAGAGTTACTTTGTATATTTAGATATCATTGTGGTTGCATTGAATCGCCCCGGCCATGTTCCCTGCCTGCTGTGTTATATGATGTCCGTGTGTAACGTGTGCAGCTCTGGTACATGATTTTGTGGCTGACCCCTAGTTCCGCTGGTTCTCTACCCCATGTTTATCTAGATCACCTCAGTGTTTTAGATTTTAAAAACAGCCAAAAATTTAACCTCTTAACAACCTTGGACGTACTATTATGTCCTGCACACCTGGTACTTGGTGCACCAGGGTGTAATAGTACGCCCAAGGCCGCTCACTCACTATCTGAGCAGTCGGCATCGGAACCGGGTGTTACCTGTTACTGACAGCTAACACCCGCCTCCTTTCCCCCCCCCCCCATCGGAGCTACTTTACAGGCTCTACATACATGACATGGCGTCCAGATACCAAACATCTGAATCCGTACTCCAAAAGCCACATAGCGCTCCTTCCCTTCTGCTCCTTGCTGTGTGCCCAAACTGCAGGTTATGCCACACGTATGACACTGGTGTACCCAGGATAACATATGTAATGTCATATGTGGTATATACTGATATTAGGGCACATGTATGACACTGGTGTACCCAGGATAACGTATGTAATGTCATATGTGGTATATACTGATATTAGGGCACACGTATGACACTGGTGTACCCAGGATAACGGACGTAATGTCATATGTGGTATATACTGATATTAGGGCACACGTATGACACTGGTGTACCCAGGATAACGTATGTAATGTCATATGTGGTATATACTGATATTAGGGCACACGTATGACACTGGTGTACCCAGGATAACGGACGTAATGTCATATGTGGTATATACTGATATTAGGGCACACGTATGACACTGGTGTACCCAGGATAACGGACGTAATGTCATATGTGGTATATACTGATATTAGGGCACATGTATGACATTGGTGTACCCAGGATAACGTATGTAATGTCATATGTGGTATATACTGATATTAGGGCACACGTATGACATTGGTGTACCCAGGATAACGTATGTAATGTTATATGTGGTATATACTGATATTAGGGCACACGTATGATACTGGTGTACCCAGGATAACGTATGTAATGTCATATGTGGTATATACTGATATTAGGGCACATGTATGACACTGGTGTACCCAGGATAACGTATGTAATGTTATATGTGGTATATACTGATATTAGGGCACACGTATGATACTGGTGTACCCAGGATAACGTATGTAATGTCATATGTGGTATATACTGATATTAGGGCACATGTATGACACTGGTGTACCCAGGATAACGTATGTAATGTCATATGTGGTATATACTGATATTAGGGCACATGTATGACATTGGTGTACCCAGGATAACGTATGTAATGTCATATGTGGTATATACTGATATTAGGGCACATGTATGACATTGGTGTACCCAGGATAACGTATGTAATGTCATATGTGGTATATACTGATATTAGGGCACATGTATGACACTGGTGTACCCAGGATAACGTATGTAATGTCATATGTGGTATATACTGATATTAGGGCACATGTATGACACTGGTGTACCCAGGATAACGTATGTAATGTCATATGTGGTATATACTGATATTAGGGCACATGTATGACACTGGTGTACCCAGGATAACGTATGTAATGTCATATGTGGTATATACTGATATTAGGGCACATGTATGACATTGGTGTACCCAGGATAACGTATGTAATGTCATATGTGGTATATACTGATATTAGGGCACATGTATGACACTGGTGTACCCAGGATAACGGACGTAATGTCATATGTGGTATATACTGATATTAGGGCACATGTATGATACTGGTGTACCCAGGATAACGTATGTAATGTCATATGTGGTATATACTGATATTAGGGCACATGTATGATACTGGTGTACCCAGGATAACGTATGTAATGTCATATGTGGTATATACTGATATTAGGGCACATGTATGACACTGGTGTACCCAGGATAACGTATGTAATGTCATATGTTGTATATACTGATATTAGGGCACATGTATGACACTGGTGTACCCAGGATAACGGACGTAATGTCATATGTGGTATATACTGATATTAGGGCACATGTATGACACTGGTGTACCCAGGATAACGTATGTAATGTCATATGTGGTATATACTGATATTAGGGCACATGTATGACACTGGTGTACCCAGGATAACGTATGTAATGTCATATGTGGTATATACTGATATTAGGGCACATGTAGACACTGGTATACCCAGGATAACATGCGTAATGTCATATGTGGTATATACTGATATTAGGGCACATGTATGACACTGGTGTACCCAGGATAACGTATGTAATGTCATATGTGCTATATACTGATATTAGGGCACACGTATGACACTGGTGTATGCAGGATAACGTATGTAATGTCATATGTGCTATATACTGATATTAGGGCACACGTATGACACTGGTGTACCCAGGATAACGTATGTAATGTCATATGTGGTATATACTGATATTAGGGCACATGTATGACACTGGTGTACCCAGGATAACATATGTAATGTTATATGTGGTATATACTGATATTAGGACACATGTATGACACTGGTGTACCCAGGATAACGTATGTAATGTTATATGTGGTATATACTGATATTAGGACACATGTATGACACTGGTGTACCCAGGATAACGTATGTAATGTTATATGTGGTATATACTGATATTAGGGCACATGTAGACACTGGTATACCCAGGATAACATGCGTAATGTCATATGTGGTATATACTGATATTAGGGCACATGTATGACACTGGTGTACCCAGGATAACGTATGTAATGTTATATGTGGTATATACTGATATTAGGGCACATGTAGACACTGGCGTACCCAGGATAACATACGTAATGTCATATGTGGTACATACTGATATTAGGGCACATGTATGACACTGGTGTATCCAGGATAACATGCGTAATGTCATATGTGGTATATACTGATATTAGGGCACATGTATGACACTGGTGTACCCAGGATAACATGCGTAATGTCATATGTGGTATATACTGATATTAGGGCACATGTATGACACTGGTGTACCCAGGATAACGTGCGTAATGTCATATGTGGTATATACTGATATTAGGGCACATGTATGACACTGGTGTACCCAGGATAACATTCGTAATGTTATATGTGGTATATACTGATATTAGGGCACATGTATGACACTGGTGTACCCAGGATAACGTATGTAATGTTATATGTGGTATATACTGATATTAGGGCACATGTAGACACTGGCGTACCCAGGATAACATACGTAATGTCATATGTGGTACATACTGATATTAGGGCACATGTATGACACTGGTATACCCAGGATAACATGCGTAATGTCATATGTGGTATATACTGATATTAGGGCACATGTATGACACTGGTGTACCCAGGATAACATGCGTAATGTCATATGTGGTATATACTGATATTAGGGCACATGTATGACACTGGTGTACCCAGGATAACGTGCGTAATGTCATATGTGGTATATACTGATATTAGGGCACATGTATGACACTGGTGTACCCAGGATAACATTCGTAATGTTATATGTGGTATATACTGATATTAGGGCACATGTAGACACTGGTGTACCCAGGATAACGTATGTAATGTCATATGTGGTATATACTGATATTAGGGCACATGTATGATACTGGTGTACCCAGGATAACATGCGTAATGTCATATGTGGTATATACTGATATTAGGGCACATGTATGATACTGGTGTACCCAGGATAACGTATGTAATGTCATATGTGGTATATACTGATATTAGGGCACATGTATGACACTGGTATACCCAGGATAACGTATGTAATGTTATATGTGGTATATACTGATATTAGGGCACATGTATGATACTGGTGTACCCAGGATAACGTATGTAATGTCATATGTGGTATATACTGATATTAGGGCACACGTATGACACTGGTGTACCCAGGATAACGTATGTAATGTCATATGTGGTATATACTGATATTAGGGCACATGTATGACACTGGTGTACCCAGGATAACGTATGTAATGTCATATGTGGTATATACTGATATTAGGGCACACGTATGACATTGGTGTACCCAGGATAACGTATGTAATGTTATATGTGGTATATACTGATATTAGGGCACATGTATGACACTGGTGTACCCAGGATAACGTATGTAATGTCATATGTGGTATATACTGATATTAGGGCACATGTATGACACTGGTGTACCCAGGATAACGTATGTAATGTTATATGTGGTATATACTGATATTAGGGCACATGTAGACACTGGTGTACCCAGGATAACATGCGTAATGTCATATGTGGTATATACTGATATTAGGGCACATGTATGACATTGGTGTACCCAGGATAACGTATGTAATGTCATATGTGGTACATACTGATATTAGGGCACACGTATGACATTGGTGTACCCAGGATAACGTATGTAATGTCATATGTGGTATATACTGATATTAGGGCACATGTATGACACTGGTGTACCCAGGATAACGTATGTAATGTTATATGTGGTATATACTGATATTAGGGCACATGTAGACACTGGTGTACCCAGGATAACATGCGTAATGTCATATGTGGTATATACTGATATTAGGGCACATGTATGATACTGGTGTACCCAGGATAACGTATGTAATGTCATATGTGGTATATACTGATATTAGGGCACATGTATGACACTGGTGTACCCAGGATAACGTATGTAATGTCATATGTGGTACATACTGATATTAGGACACATGTATGACACTGGTGTACCCAGGATAACGTATGTAATGTTATATGTGGTATATACTGATATTAGGGCACATGTAGACACTGGTATACCCAGGATAACATGCTTAATGTCATATGTGGTATATACTGATATTAGGGCACATGTATGACACTGGTGTACCCAGGATAACGTATGTAATGTTATATGTGGTATATACTGATATTAGGGCACATGTATGACACTGGTGTACCCAGGATAACGTATGTAATGTCATATGTGGTATATACTGATATTAGGGCACATGTATGACACTGGTGTACCCAGGATAACGTATGTAATGTTATATGTGGTATATACTGATATTAGGGCACATGTATGACACTGGTGTACCCAGGATAACGTATGTAATGTTATATGTGGTATATACTGATATTAGGGCACATGTATGACACTGGTGTACCCAGGATAACGTATGTAATGTTATATGTGGTATATACTGATATTAGGGCACATGTAGACACTGGTATACCCAGGATAACGTATGTAATGTTATATGTGGTATATACTGATATTAGGGCACATGTATGACACTGGTGTACCCAGGATAACGTATGTAATGTCATATGTGGTATATACTGATATTAGGGCACATGTATGACACTGGTGTACCCAGGATAACATGCGTAATGTCATATGTGGTATATACTGATATTAGGGCACATGTATGACACTGGTGTACCCAGGATAACGTATGTAATGTTATATGTGGTATATACTGATATTAGGGCACATGTATGACACTGGTGTACCCAGGATAACATTCGTAATGTTATATGTGGTATATACTGATATTAGGGCACATGTAGACACTGGTGTACCCAGGATAACGTATGTAATGTTATATGTGGTATATACTGATATTAGGGCACATGTAGACACTGGCGTACCCAGGATAACATGCGTAATGTCATATGTGGTATATACTGATATTAGGGCACATGTATGACACTGGTGTACCCAGGATAACATGCGTAATGTCATATGTGGTATATACTGATATTAGGGCACATGTATGACACTGGTGTACCCAGGATAACATGCGTAATGTCATATGTGGTATATACTGATATTAGGGCACATGTATGACACTGGTGTACCCAGGATAACATGCGTAATGTCATATGTGGTATATACTGATATTAGGGCACATGTATGACACTGGTGTACCCAGGATAACGTATGTAATGTCATATGTGGTATATACTGATATTAGGGCACAGTCGGACACAGAAGGGTTATTGGGTTTTTGGAGCACAGACGGTTTGGTTTTTGGTCACCATGACACTTTTGCAGAGCTGAAACGCCAGTAAAGTGTGACCTTATTTTGGAAACTACACCCATGAAGAATTTCTCCAGGGGTACAGACAGCATTTTTCACCCCCAAGTGTTGCTATAACTTATTATCATAAATGAATATGCAGATGATGGTGAAAAGTGAAAACGACAATTTTTCCAGGAATCCGTCATTTCAGTGTGTAATATGTTTTGCCCGCCTTGTATCAGAGATGAACGCTCTGAAAGCTGTTGTGCCCGGGATACCCGCTTACCAGTTCTTGGAGTGTCTCTGCTGACATAAGTTGGGCACAACATATCGGGCACTAAAATGGCGAATCTCTGGAAACATTTCATTTTTTACTTCTCATTATCAGCTGCACATTCATTTCTGGAAACTAAATAAATGCAACCCTCAAGGGTTAAAAACGCTCGCTACACCGCCTGATAAATCCCATCAGTGGGGTAGTGTCCAAAATGGGGTGACATGTCTGTGGATTCCACTTTATTGGCAATTCAGAGGCTTTACAAAAGTGACGTCCAAAAACCAAACTGCTCCAAAACCCCAAATAGCGCTCCTTCCCTTCTGTTTCTGGCTGTCCCCAAACAGCCATCGCTACCCACGTATGGCATTAAGTCCGTTATCCGGGGTACACCAGTGTCATACATGTGGGAATAAACTGCAGTATGGACACACAACAGGGCACAGATGTGAAGGAGAGCAATGCGCTTTTGGAGTGCAGATTTCGCTTTTGGACACCATGTCACATTTGCAGAGACCCTAAAATTCCCCCTACAAAATGAGGTCACTTTTAGGGGGTTTCCACTGTATTGGTACTCTAGGGTATCTGCAAATGTCACATGGCACCTAAAAACTATTCCAGCAAAATCTACCCTCCAAAACCCAAATAGCACTCCTTCCATTCTGAGCCTCACCATGTTCCCATACAGCAGAATACGACCACATTTGGGGGATTCTCATTGTTTTGGTCCTCTAGGGGCTTTGCAAATGAGACATGGCACCTGAAACCTATTCCAGCAAAATCTGCTGTTCAAAAGCCCAGTGTCGCTCCTCCTCACATAACCTCTGGCTGTGATGTATATGACTGTCCATATACAGACACCTATAGACTCGCACTGTACACATGTCCCGCTGGTGGTTCTCCACATTCATATTCGGAAGTGTCGTCGCCACTTTTGTAGTGGAACAAACATCTTTAGTCTGAACCAAATAAACTATTATTATACTCTCAATCACTTCAGACCCAAAGTCTAATAATCGTAGGCCCTGGAGGGTGTGGAAGTAAAATAAACCGTCCTCCCATCCTCGGGCATCCAGTGCACCATCATGGGTTCTGTTGGTCCTCTTGAGTGACCCCAGGGGCCCTGCGGAGGCCTGTGATTAGACCTCAGCTGCCATGTGGGGTATGATGAAATTTGCATCAAAGGGTCGTGATGTTGACACGCCCATATGACCACTGAGGCCCAATCAGAAGCTTCACTGAGGCCATTAATATCAGCCAGGAGGACCAAAAAGATCTCAGATCATAATAATAATAAATCCCCCCAAAACTCAGGTTCAGCCAAACTGGAAATGTCTGGAAAAGTTGTAACCATGAGCCAGTCTGCTCGTCCATCACTGGATCCTGTCACCGATATCGTAGGTGATTTAACTGACAATGGGGTGGACATCGCTGACATTGACCAACCCATGGTGCAGGGTGTGACAGATGAGGTGCAATTCCAAATGGTCCGAAAATACCTAAACCCGAAGATATTGGGGGAGATTTATCAATCCCTGGTGTAGAGGGATAATATTGTGGGGGCACATCCATCACCACAACCCCTTTCTGGGCCTCGCTAGTGTCTTCTGAGGTGACCCGTTCCTCAGTGCTGTACATTTCCATTCTGCCACAAGGCCTTGGTTTATGACAAGGCCAGAGCCTCTCCATAATCACTTGTTCCCTGTTTCAGTCAGGGCCATAATTTACCAGTCTTTATAAATCTTCCCCAACTGTGCCATACAGATGACTGGATCTCACAAGCGCTGCCAATAATCTAGGACTGCATAACAATGTGGTGTAACTGGTTTATTTTACGAAACCACATCAAAAGTGGTAAAAATTAGGGTAATTATGTGGTGGAGTAAGAGTCAGCAGGAATCTTCTAGAATGCTATATTCTTACTTTCATCAGGACTGTTAGTCAGTTTGATGACAGGTAATAGTCAATAGTCAACCATAACCAGGCTCAGACAAGCCCATAGGGACAGGCAGAAGACTACAGACTCCAGTATAGAAACAATCAGAGGTAAGAGCCAGGCAGCAGACTACTGACAGACCCCAGTATAGAAACAATCAGAGGTAAGAGCCAGGCAGCAGACTAGTGACAGACCCCAGGATAGAAACAATCAGAGGTAAAAGCCAGGCAGAAGACTAATGACACACCCCAGTATAGAAACAATCAGAGGTAAGAGCCAGGCAGCAGACTACTGACAGGACCCCATTATAGAAACAATCAGAGGTAAGAGCCAGGCAGCAGACTACTGACAGACCCCAGTATAGAAACAATCAGAGGTAAGAGCCAGGCAGCAGACTAGTGACAGACCCCAGGATAGAAACAATCAGAGGTAAAAGCCAGGCAGAAGACTAATGACACACCCCAGTATAGAAACAATCAGAGGTAAGAGCCAGGCAGCAGACTACTGACAGACCCCAGGATAGAAACAATCAGAGATAAGAGCCAGGCAGCAGACTACTGACAGACCCCAATATAGAAACAATCAGAGGTAAGAGCCAGCCAGCAGACTACTGACAGACCCCAGGATAGAAACAATCAGAGATAAGAGCCAGCCAGCAGATTACTGACAGGACCCCAATATAGAAACAATAAGAGGTAAGAGCCAGGTAGCATATTACTGACAGGACAGCAATATAGAAACAATCAGAGGTAAGAGCCAGGCAGCAGATTATTGATAGGACCCCAATATAGAAACAATCAGAGATAAGAGCCAGGCAGCAGACTACTGACAGGACCCCATTATAGAAACAATCAGAGGTAAGAGCCAGGCAGCAGACTAATGACAGACCCCAGTATAGAAACAATCAGAGGTAAGAGCCAGGCAGCAGATTACTGACAGGACCCCATTATAGAAACAATCAGAGGTAAGAGTCAGGCAGCAGACTAATGACAGACCCCATTACAGAAACAATCAGAGGTAAGAGCCAGGCAGCAGACTACTGACAGGACACCAATATAGAAACAATCGGAGGTAAGAGCCAGGCAGCAGACTACTGACGGGCCCCAGTATAGAAACAATCAGAGATAAGAGCCAGGCAGCAGATTACTGACAGGACCCCATTATAGAAACAATCAGAGGTAAGAGTCAGGCAGCAGACTAATGACAGACCCCATTACAGAAACAATCAGAGATAAGAGCCAGGCAGCAGACTACTGACAGGACACCAATATAGAAACAATCGGAGGTAAGAGCCAGGCAGCAGACTACTGACGGGCCCCAGTATAGAAACAATCAGAGATAAGAGCCAGGCAGCAGACTAATGACAGGACCCCAATATAGAAACAATTGGAGGTAAGAGTCAGGCAGCAGACTAATGACAGACCCCATTACAGAAACAATCAGAGGTAAGAGCCAGGCAGCAGACTACTGACAGGACACCAATATAGAAACAATCGGAGGTAAGAGCCAGGCAGCAGACTAATGACAGACCCCATTACAGAAACAATCAGAGATAAGAGCCAGGCAGCAGACTACTGACAGGACACCAATATAGAAACAATCGGAGGTAAGAGCCAGGCAGCAGACTACTGACGGGCCCCAGTATAGAAACAATCAGAGATAAGAGCCAGGCAGCAGACTACTGACAGACCCCAATATAGAAACAATCGGAGGTAAGAGCCAGGCAGCAGACTAATGACAGACCCCATTACAGAAACAATCAGAGGTAAGAGCCAGGCAGCAGATTACTGATAGGACCCCAATATAGAAACAATCAGAGATAAGAGCCAGGCAGCAGACTACTGACAGGACCCCATTATAGAAACAATCAGAGGTAAGAGCCAGGCAGCAGACTAATGACAGACCCCAGTATAGAAACAATCAGAGGTAAGAGCCAGGCAGCAGATTACTGACAGGACCCCATTATAGAAACAATCAGAGGTAAGAATCAGGCAGCAGACTAATGACAGACCCCATTACAGAAACAATCAGAGGTAAGAGCCAGGCAGCAGACTAGTGACAGACCCCAGGATAGAAACAATCAGAGGTAAAAGCCAGGCAGAAGACTAATGACACACCCCAGTATAGAAACAATCAGAGGTAAGAGCCAGGCAGCAGACTACTGACAGGACCCCATTATAGAAACAATCAGAGGTAAGAGCCAGGCAGCAGACTACTGACAGACCCCAGTATAGAAACAATCAGAGGTAAGAGCCAGGCAGCAGACTAGTGACAGACCCCAGGATAGAAACAATCAGAGGTAAAAGCCAGGCAGAAGACTAATGACACACCCCAGTATAGAAACAATCAGAGGTAAGAGCCAGGCAGCAGACTACTGACAGACCCCAGGATAGAAACAATCAGAGATAAGAGCCAGGCAGCAGACTACTGACAGACCCCAATATAGAAACAATCAGAGGTAAGAGCCAGCCAGCAGACTACTGACAGACCCCAGGATAGAAACAATCAGAGATAAGAGCCAGCCAGCAGATTACTGACAGGACCCCAATATAGAAACAATAAGAGGTAAGAGCCAGGTAGCATATTACTGACAGGACAGCAATATAGAAACAATCAGAGGTAAGAGCCAGGCAGCAGATTATTGATAGGACCCCAATATAGAAACAATCAGAGATAAGAGCCAGGCAGCAGACTACTGACAGGACCCCATTATAGAAACAATCAGAGGTAAGAGCCAGGCAGCAGACTAATGACAGACCCCAGTATAGAAACAATCAGAGGTAAGAGCCAGGCAGCAGATTACTGACAGGACCCCATTATAGAAACAATCAGAGGTAAGAGTCAGGCAGCAGACTAATGACAGACCCCATTACAGAAACAATCAGAGGTAAGAGCCAGGCAGCAGACTACTGACAGGACACCAATATAGAAACAATCGGAGGTAAGAGCCAGGCAGCAGACTACTGACGGGCCCCAGTATAGAAACAATCAGAGATAAGAGCCAGGCAGCAGATTACTGACAGGACCCCATTATAGAAACAATCAGAGGTAAGAGTCAGGCAGCAGACTAATGACAGACCCCATTACAGAAACAATCAGAGATAAGAGCCAGGCAGCAGACTACTGACAGGACACCAATATAGAAACAATCGGAGGTAAGAGCCAGGCAGCAGACTACTGACGGGCCCCAGTATAGAAACAATCAGAGATAAGAGCCAGGCAGCAGACTAATGACAGGACCCCAATATAGAAACAATTGGAGGTAAGAGTCAGGCAGCAGACTAATGACAGACCCCATTACAGAAACAATCAGAGGTAAGAGCCAGGCAGCAGACTACTGACAGGACACCAATATAGAAACAATCGGAGGTAAGAGCCAGGCAGCAGACTAATGACAGACCCCATTACAGAAACAATCAGAGATAAGAGCCAGGCAGCAGACTACTGACAGGACACCAATATAGAAACAATCGGAGGTAAGAGCCAGGCAGCAGACTACTGACGGGCCCCAGTATAGAAACAATCAGAGATAAGAGCCAGGCAGCAGACTACTGACAGACCCCAATATAGAAACAATCGGAGGTAAGAGCCAGGCAGCAGACTAATGACAGACCCCATTACAGAAACAATCAGAGGTAAGAGCCAGGCAGCAGATTACTGATAGGACCCCAATATAGAAACAATCAGAGATAAGAGCCAGGCAGCAGACTACTGACAGGACCCCATTATAGAAACAATCAGAGGTAAGAGCCAGGCAGCAGACTAATGACAGACCCCAGTATAGAAACAATCAGAGGTAAGAGCCAGGCAGCAGATTACTGACAGGACCCCATTATAGAAACAATCAGAGGTAAGAATCAGGCAGCAGACTAATGACAGACCCCATTACAGAAACAATCAGAGGTAAGAGCCAGGCAGCAGACTACTGACAGGACACCAATATAGAAACAATCGGAGGTAAGAGCCAGGCAGCAGACTACTGACGGGCCCCAGTATAGAAACAATCAGAGATAAGAGCCAGGCAGCAGATTACTGACAGGACCCCATTATAGAAACAATCAGAGGTAAGAGTCAGGCAGCAGACTAATGACAGACCCCATTACAGAAACAATCAGAGATAAGAGCCAGGCAGCAGACTACTGACAGGACACCAATATAGAAACAATCGGAGGTAAGAGCCAGGCAGCAGACTACTGACGGGCCCCAGTATAGAAACAATCAGAGATAAGAGCCAGGCAGCAGACTAATGACAGGACCCCAATATAGAAACAATTGGAGGTAAGAGTCAGGCAGCAGACTAATGACAGACCCCATTACAGAAACAATCAGAGGTAAGAGCCAGGCAGCAGACTACTGACAGGACACCAATATAGAAACAATCGGAGGTAAGAGCCAGGCAGCAGACTAATGACAGACCCCATTACAGAAACAATCAGAGGTAAGAGCCAGGCAGCAGACTACTGACAGGACACCAATATAGAAACAATCGGAGGTAAGAGCCAGGCAGCAGACTAATGACAGACCCCATTACAGAAACAATCGGAGGTAAGAGCCAGGCAGCAGACTAATGACAGACCCCATTACAGAAACAATCAGAGATAAGAGCCAGGCAGCAGACTACTGACAGGACACCAATATAGAAACAATCGGAGGTAAGAGCCAGGCAGCAGACTACTGACGGGCCCCAGTATAGAAACAATCAGAGATAAGAGCCAGGCAGCAGACTAATGACAGGACCCCAATATAGAAACAATTGGAGGTAAGAGTCAGGCAGCAGACTAATGACAGACCCCATTACAGAAACAATCAGAGATAAGAGCCAGGCAGCAGACTACTGACAGGACACCAATATAGAAACAATCGGAGGTAAGAGCCAGGCAGCAGACTACTGACGGGCCCCAGTATAGAAACAATCAGAGATAAGAGCCAGGCAGCAGACTACTGACAGACCCCAATATAGAAACAATCAGAGATAAGAGCCAGGCAGCAGACTACTGACAGGACCCCATTATAGAAACAATCAGAGGTAAGAGCCAGGCAGCAGACTACTGACAGGACCCCATTATAGAAACAATCAGAGGTAAGAATCAGGCAGCAGACTAATGACAGACCCCATTACAGAAACAATCAGAGGTAAGAGCCAGGCAGCAGACTACTGACAGGACACCAATATAGAAACAATCGGAGGTAAGAGCCAGGCAGCAGACTACTGACAGGACCCCATTATAGAAACAATCAGAGGTAAGAGCCAGGCAGCAGACTACTGACAGGACCCCATTATAGAAACAATCAGAGGTAAGAGCCAGGCAGCAGACTAATGACAGACCCCAGTATAGAAACAATCAGAGGTAAGAGCCAGGCAGCAGATTACTGACAGGACCCCATTATAGAAACAATCAGAGGTAAGAATCAGGCAGCAGACTAATGACAGACCCCATTACAGAAACAATCAGAGGTAAGAGCCAGGCAGCAGACTACTGACAGGACACCAATATAGAAACAATCGGAGGTAAGAGCCAGGCAGCAGACTACTGACAGGACCCCATTATAGAAACAATCAGAGGTAAGAGCCAGGCAGCAGACTACTGACGGGCCCCAGTATAGAAACAATCAGAGATAAGAGCCAGGCAGCAGACTAATGACAGGACCCCAATATAGAAACAATTGGAGGTAAGAGCCAGGCAGCAGACTACTGACGGGCCCCAGTATAGAAACAATCAGAGATAAGAGCCAGGCAGCAGACTACTGACAGACCCCAATATAGAAACAATCGGAGGTAAGAGCCAGGCAGCAGACTAATGACAGACCCCATTACAGAAACAATCAGAGGTAAGAGCCAGGCAGCAGATTACTGATAGGACCCCAATATAGAAACAATCAGAGATAAGAGCCAGGCAGCAGACTACTGACAGGACCCCATTATAGAAACAATCAGAGGTAAGAGCCAGGCAGCAGACTAATGACAGACCCCAGTATAGAAACAATCAGAGGTAAGAGCCAGGCAGCAGATTACTGACAGGACCCCATTATAGAAACAATCAGAGGTAAGAATCAGGCAGCAGACTAATGACAGACCCCATTACAGAAACAATCAGAGGTAAGAGCCAGGCAGCAGACTACTGACAGGACACCAATATAGAAACAATCGGAGGTAAGAGCCAGGCAGCAGACTACTGACGGGCCCCAGTATAGAAACAATCAGAGATAAGAGCCAGGCAGCAGATTACTGACAGGACCCCATTATAGAAACAATCAGAGGTAAGAGTCAGGCAGCAGACTAATGACAGACCCCATTACAGAAACAATCAGAGATAAGAGCCAGGCAGCAGACTACTGACAGGACACCAATATAGAAACAATCGGAGGTAAGAGCCAGGCAGCAGACTACTGACGGGCCCCAGTATAGAAACAATCAGAGATAAGAGCCAGGCAGCAGACTAATGACAGGACCCCAATATAGAAACAATTGGAGGTAAGAGTCAGGCAGCAGACTAATGACAGACCCCATTACAGAAACAATCAGAGGTAAGAGCCAGGCAGCAGACTACTGACAGGACACCAATATAGAAACAATCGGAGGTAAGAGCCAGGCAGCAGACTAATGACAGACCCCATTACAGAAACAATCAGAGGTAAGAGCCAGGCAGCAGACTACTGACAGGACACCAATATAGAAACAATCGGAGGTAAGAGCCAGGCAGCAGACTAATGACAGACCCCATTACAGAAACAATCGGAGGTAAGAGCCAGGCAGCAGACTAATGACAGACCCCATTACAGAAACAATCAGAGATAAGAGCCAGGCAGCAGACTACTGACAGGACACCAATATAGAAACAATCGGAGGTAAGAGCCAGGCAGCAGACTACTGACGGGCCCCAGTATAGAAACAATCAGAGATAAGAGCCAGGCAGCAGACTAATGACAGGACCCCAATATAGAAACAATTGGAGGTAAGAGTCAGGCAGCAGACTAATGACAGACCCCATTACAGAAACAATCAGAGATAAGAGCCAGGCAGCAGACTACTGACAGGACACCAATATAGAAACAATCGGAGGTAAGAGCCAGGCAGCAGACTACTGACGGGCCCCAGTATAGAAACAATCAGAGATAAGAGCCAGGCAGCAGACTACTGACAGACCCCAATATAGAAACAATCAGAGATAAGAGCCAGGCAGCAGACTACTGACAGGACCCCATTATAGAAACAATCAGAGGTAAGAGCCAGGCAGCAGACTAATGACAGACCCCAGTATAGAAACAATCAGAGGTAAGAGCCAGGCAGCAGATTACTGACAGGACCCCATTATAGAAACAATCAGAGGTAAGAATCAGGCAGCAGACTAATGACAGACCCCATTACAGAAACAATCAGAGGTAAGAGCCAGGCAGCAGACTACTGACAGGACACCAATATAGAAACAATCGGAGGTAAGAGCCAGGCAGCAGACTACTGACGGGCCCCAGTATAGAAACAATCAGAGATAAGAGCCAGGCAGCAGATTACTGACAGGACCCCATTATAGAAACAATCAGAGGTAAGAGTCAGGCAGCAGACTAATGACAGACCCCATTACAGAAACAATCAGAGATAAGAGCCAGGCAGCAGACTACTGACAGGACACCAATATAGAAACAATCGGAGGTAAGAGCCAGGCAGCAGACTACTGACGGGCCCCAGTATAGAAACAATCAGAGATAAGAGCCAGGCAGCAGACTAATGACAGGACCCCAATATAGAAACAATTGGAGGTAAGAGTCAGGCAGCAGACTAATGACAGACCCCATTACAGAAACAATCAGAGGTAAGAGCCAGGCAGCAGACTACTGACAGGACACCAATATAGAAACAATCGGAGGTAAGAGCCAGGCAGCAGACTACTGACAGGACACCAATATAGAAACAATCGGAGGTAAGAGCCAGGCAGCAGACTAATGACAGACCCCATTACAGAAACAATCAGAGGTAAGAGCCAGGCAGCAGACTACTGACAGGACACCAATATAGAAACAATCGGAGGTAAGAGCCAGGCAGCAGACTAATGACAGACCCCATTACAGAAACAATCGGAGGTAAGAGCCAGGCAGCAGACTAATGACAGACCCCATTACAGAAACAATCAGAGATAAGAGCCAGGCAGCAGACTACTGACAGGACACCAATATAGAAACAATCGGAGGTAAGAGCCAGGCAGCAGACTACTGACGGGCCCCAGTATAGAAACAATCAGAGATAAGAGCCAGGCAGCAGACTAATGACAGGACCCCAATATAGAAACAATTGGAGGTAAGAGCTCTGCTCAGCTGTCCCAAAATGCCCCAAAATAGAACATGGCCTATTTTTTAATGGATTAAATTTATATCCAATTATATACATTGACTCCTATTGGGGGGGGGGGGGGGGAGTCCCAATGGTCCCTCTGCCACAAAAAATAGCCCCCCATCCTAAATGTAGAAGGTAAGAATAGGCCTCATTACAGATTTTGATTCCCTGCACGTTGCTTTTTGGTTGTGCTGTAAGTCTTGACCTTACTGTGACACCTGCCCCTATGGGTCTGCCATGTCCGGCACCTTCAGCTCTTGTGCTCTTCTTCTCCCTCACTGCTGTGTCACTCTCTGACTAGCTCAGTCCTACATTTGGATGACTTGGTGAACATTAAGGGATTAGCGCCGGTGCGGAGATAAAACACCCAGGAGGCGCAGCCTTTAATTATCTGCTCCGGAGGCAGAACATAAACAATTGAAATGTCATCCGGGCCTGTCCATTAAAACGAGGAGGGGGAGACGTAAAGTGCAGTAATAGAGCTGTATAAATAGCTGCATCATTCATGTGTGAGCAAATCACTAATAAGATTATATAATGATATGATGTCATCAGTGACAATATACTGACAAGGACTAGGACCATCAGGACTAGGACCATCAGGGCAAGAACTAGAAAAATACATAAAGTAATAAGATTATATAATGATATGATGTCATCAGTGACAATACACTGACCCATGACTACCAGGACTAGGACCAGGACCACCAGGACTAGAACTGGAGAAATACATAAAGTAATAAGATTATATAATGATATGATGTCATCAGTGACAATACACTGACCAGGACTACCAGGACCACCAGGACTAGGATCAGGACCATCAGGACTAAAACCAGGACCACCATGACTAGAACTGCAGAAATACTTAAAGTAATGACATTATATAATGATATTGTGTCATCAGTGACAATATACTGACCCAGGACTACCAGGACTAGGACTGGGACCATCAGGACTATAACTGGAGAAATACATAAAGTAATAAGATTATATAATGATATTATGTCATCAGTGACCCAGGACCACCAGGGCTATAACTGGAGAACTACAGAAACACAAAGTAATCCCTTTCTAGGAAACCTTTATGAAAAGGAAATGGGGAGGGTATATACCAGTCTACAGGATGATAATTACAGGGTAAGTCTATAGTGAAGTGTTAGGGCTCGTTCACATCTGCGGCCCGGTCTCCGTACTTAGGTTTCCGTTTCCTGCCTAAAACACAGGCAGGATACGGAAACCTGCAGGAGACTTTCTCACCCATTCATTTGAATGGGTGAGAGAGATGTCCGGCCGTGCGCGGCAGTGAGCGTTTTGCACTCTCCGCCGCGAAACCGGGTTTTATAATCCGGACACAGAGTCGGACATGCAGTACTCTGTGTCCGGATAAAAAAATCCGGTTTCGCGGCGGAGAGCGCAAAACGCTCACCGCCGCGCACGGCCGGACCCGGTCTATGGTTTCCGTCTTCTGGCATGCATAAGACGGAAACCATAGAACGGAGACCCCAGACGCAGGTGTGAACCCAGCGTTACCTGACCTACAATAAGGACGTTAATGACTTTTTTTTTTACAATCGATATCTCCAAAGGACATTAAAAATGAAATAAAAAGTTAGAAATGTTATTTAAAAAATTGCAAACGCTTGTAAAAAATAGCAAGAAAAAGACAAGTAATGGACCTCGTAGAGGGGCCTGCTCGGGATCCTCCTTTAGGATAAGATTACATGAAGCAAATCAGATTACAGAATGCAGAGTTTTACAGTCACAACAAAGTATCCAAATGTGCAAAAATCCCCAAAATCCAAGTTTTCTATTAAAACCAAAAACAAACCCATGTAAGTCTACGGGAGAAGCGCAGAATTCCTGCAGGTAGACTGAAGACGTTACGTTGTGCGGATGAGTTGACAGAAAATTGCCGTCATTTTGCCGGGACTGTGTAATGGGGCACAACAGCCAAAAATCCTGACACAGACCCCATGGCACCATCACAGGCTATGCTCAGCAGAGGTTCTGTTCCTGCGCCCGGGCTCATCCATTGTGACATCATGTGACCTGTGAGATTTCGGTGACAGGTCGAACATGTGACTTTGATGACCTTTTGCAGCCAAATCTCAGCTGTAACAATCTCTTTCTGTCAGGCGACACCTGTAGCACGGCAGGCCGAGGATGTCAGTAATTAGCCTGGGATTGTTGCGTGCCTGTGACATTCCTGTATGTAGGATCGGGCCAGACTCGCCCAGTGTCACCGACCACACGCCCTGTGCACTCTGAGCATCCTGCGCTTTAATCACATTGTCTATTATCACTATAAACCTCATTCCACAATTGTCGTCATCACCCTAATGATACCTTGTCACCGGTGTGGATGGAGCCCCAGAGCCTGCACTGATGTGGGGAGAACCAGGGTGTCATAGGTAACATCTACACCCTATTCCTTACACTACTAGCTATAGAAGCACCACAGGTAGCTGTCACACCCGGGCCCCGGAGCCTGAGGGGCCCCAACATCTCATTTCCAGAGGACACCGCTGCAAGATACAGAAGATGATGGTTAGGGGGCTCAGGTACAGATTTTTCTTTGCGGATCTGGTGCAACCAGGAGCGACTCTGATTGGACTGACCTATCGGGTAAGACTATCAGCGAGGTATGAGGCGACGTGGCGTCATAAAATCTGTATTACTATGTGGCGGTGTGGTGTTAGATAATCAGTATTACTACAGGTATCATATAGCAGTATACAGTATTACTATGTGGTGTCCTGCCTGTAGATTCTTTGTATCTGTGTCCTCTCTGTATATGCAACCTGACTATAAACTCTGTATCCATGTCCTGTCTATAGAACGTCTCTATCCGTGTTCTCTCATATCTGTGTCTTGCCTATAGATCCTCTGCATCAGTGTCCTCTCATATCTGTATCCTGCCTATAGATCCTCTGTATCCGTATCCTCTCATATCTGTATCTTGCCTATAGATCCTCTGTATCCTCTCATATCTGTGTTTTGCCTATAGATCCTGTGTATCCATGTAATCTCATATCTGTTTTGCCTATAGATCCTCTCATATGTGTTTTGCCTATAGATCCTCTGTATCTTGCCTATAGATCCTCTGTATCCATGTCCTCTCATATCTGTATCCTGCCTATAGATCCTCTGCATCCGTGTCCTCTCATATCTGTATCCTGCCTATGGATCCTCTGTATCCATGTCCTGCCTAGAGACTCTCCTGTATCCGTGTCCTCTCTGTATATCTGTGTCCTGCCTATACAAGGGGGCTTTATTAGCGTAACCGAAGAAAAACATTTGGTGTTATCAAAGCAAAGAATGGTTGGGGGTGGTGGATTGGGGGTTCGTGTGTCCTTGGGGTCTCATTGCTCTTGTGTGGGAATGGGTGGGCGTGGGGTAGGTGGGTGATGGGGAGGTTTTGAGGTCTTTGGGTGGTGGGTGGGGAGTTTAATAGACCTTGGGGTCTCATCTTCCCCTCATTTGGTGGCAGGTGGACACGTTTGGTAGGTGGTGGGTATGGGGGGGGGGGTTTGGGTTATAACAGTCCATGGAGTCTCATCTTCCTCTTCGTTGGTGGCTGCTATATGGGGGGGGTTGGAGGTGGGGTGGGGCGGTTGGTTTGGGGTATAACAGTCCGTGGAGTCTCGTGTTCCTCTTCGTTGGTGACTGCTATATGGGGGGGTGGGGGTGGGGCGGGTGTTTTGGGATAAATATAACAGTCCATGGAGTCTCATCTTCCTCTTGTTTGGTGACACCTGGACACGTATTGGGCAGCGATCTCCACAGTGGCCTCTTCTTCTCCCAGTAGGATGTAGAGTTTCCTCTTCTCCCAGTCTGGGATGTGGGCAGAGAGTCTTTGGTAGTAGACGGCCCTCACAGCTGAGTATTTGGTGCAGTGTAGCAGGAAGTGGGTCTGGTCTTCTAGGACCCCCTGGTCACAGTGCTGGCACAGTCTCTTCTCCCGTGGCTTGTACGTCTGTCTGTATCGCCCCGTCTCTATCTCTAGGTTGTGGGCGCTCAGTCTGTACCGGCTCAGGGTCTGTCTGTGCTTGGGGTGGCGTATTCTCTCCAGGTAGGTGGCCATGGTGTAGTCCCTTTGTAGGGATTGGTACACATTGGTGAGTTTCTTGGAGTTATTTATTTTGTTTCTCTATTCCTCTATGTACTGCTTTCTGTTTGCCTCTGTGGTCGCCTTTATTTCGGCCTTGGTCACCATCTCTTGGTGTTTTTGGTTTGGTGGTTGGCTGTTGTTTGGTTGGGGTCTTTTTTTTTTTTAGCTATGTGGCTTAGCCATGCTTGGTGGTGGTAGGAGTCGAGCTTGCTCCCCTGGATGTGTGCCTAGCGCCCTCTTCTGTATGGTGAGCCATAGGGGGAGTCTGCCTAGCTCTGCCCTGCAGGCCATGTTGGTGGTGTTGCAATGGACATGGAGCAGGTATTTGCAGAACTCCAGGTGGAAGTTCTCTGTTGGGCTGGAATCCCACTTTGACTGGTCTGGGTAGGTGGCTGGGCCCCAGACCTCGCTGCCATAGAGAAGGATCGGGGAGATGACTGCGTCAAATATCTTCAGCCAGACCCTCACCGGTGGTTTGAGGTGGTACAGTTGTCTTCTGATGGCGTAGAAGGTTCTGCAGGCTTTTGCTTTCAGGGTTTCTATTGCTGCTTTGAAGCTTCCTGATTGGCTGAGCTCCAGCCCCAGGTAGGTGTAGCTGTTGGTTTTCTCCAGTGTGGAGCCGTTCAGTGTGAATTGTGGGGTGGTGGAGGCTTTATTGTGGCCCTTCTTCTGAAATACTATGACTTTGGTCTTCTTGTGGTTGATGGGTAGGGCCCATATGGTGCTGAATTTTTCCAGCACTGACATATCCATGTCCTGCCTATAGATCCTCTGTATCGGTGTCCTGCCTAGAGACTCTCCTGTATCTGTGTACTCTCTGTATATTTTTGCCCTGCCTATAGATCCCCTGTATCCGTATCCTCTCTGTATAACCGTGTCCTTCCTATAGTGCTGCTGTCCTATAGTATATATCTCCTATATGTCATTCACCCTGCTGTATACACTCCTATCAGTCCCATAGCGAGCACTGTTGGATGACCCTATAGGTTGCTTGGTATACCAGTCCTGGCCCCAATACAGGTGACATTTATTTGGCAGTATACCCCAATCCTGTATGTATATAATAATGTGATTAGACAATACATGAGGTTTTGCTTCCCCGCCGTTGTTGTTGCTCTGCCCTTCTCGGCATTTACCACCTGTCTATTTCTCTCTGCAGTGCATGGTAAGACGCCGCCGTTCTATCATTGCCGTCCTGTCGCTCGCCCTGTGTTGCACCCTCTCTCTTCTGGCATGGATTATAGAGGAAGAGGCGCCTATATGGGAACTTCCCGACCTCCAAGACCCGTTCCCAGCTAACCTCAGTTCTCCACCATCGCTCCGTCGTTCTGCCACTTTATATGACACCAACTTCAGCTTCTTCCTAGACCTGTCTGAATACAATCAAACGTACCCGGCTCTTCAGAACTACAGATGTCGAGCCATTATAGGACTTTTAGGATATTGCCGCACACAAGAACCCCTAATTCTAATGGCGGTGAAATCCCATGCGGCAGCCAAGTCACGCAGGGACGCCCTCCGAAAGACTTGGGCAAAGGAGAGGAGGATTGATGGCTATACCTTTAAGCCTGTCTTTCTAATGGCCAATTCAGGAAAGAAGAGGCAGATGGGAAGGCTGATAGCAGAGGCTTCGTTTTTTGGGGACATCCTTCTATGGGATTTTTTCGAGAGTCACCATAACTTATCTTTAAAGGAACGGTGCTTCTTGGAGTGGTTGTTCTACCGATGTCAAGAAGCCAAATACATCTTCAAAGGTGAGTCTTACAGAACATGAGTGACTAGGACGGAAAGGATGACAGATATAGACCGTGTGATCGGGACAGGAGGTGGGCAATAAGTTTGTGTCCCCCACCACCACCAACAAGCATCAGCTGTAATCTGTATGGGCACCAACGTAAGGACTCAGGATCCCTGGCACACCACCAGGGAGAAATGAGAAGAGGAGGAGAAAAACACGCGCACGAGAGAGAGAAACAGAGGAAGAGAGTGGGAGGACGAGAGAGTGGGAGGACGAGAGAGAGGGGGGACGAGAGAGAGGGGGGACGAGAGAGAGAACGGCAGAACCAGCGTTGATTGGCCAAATGCTGTACACTGGCCAATCAACATTGGTGAATGCATTCCTATGGGAAAAAGTCAGCTTGCGCATATCGCAAGCTGACAGGGATCCCGACCAGATAGAGCCCCAAAGACCTGGGTGAGTGACATTCCCCCCTAAATAAAGGTAATCCCTAGCGAACCCTGCCTGTAGATCAGTCCCTGTCTCACAGTCACATAGTTCACAGTATCAAATTAATCAAATGTTAAATCGACCATTTGTCTAATGTGGAGGTCAACTGATTTTGGCCGCCAATTCCTTTTTACGATTTTTTTCGATGCCTCCATTGTCATAGTTCCTGTCCCACCTCCCATGCGCAGTTATTGGTGCAAAAAACGCGCCAGGGAAGGTGGGAGGGGATACAAATTTTTACTGCATATGCCTCGTGGTATTCAATTGTAATCGAATACCTCGAACGGCCTGAAATTTGATCGAATATGTATTTGATCGAACGATGTTCGCTCATCTCTAAATACTACCGCCTATGTACAAGAATATAACTACTATAATACTACCTCCTACCCTGTTTCCCCGAAAATAAGACATGTTCTTATAATTAAGTATCTAACGAAATATATGACCTTTCTTATTTTCGGGGGATGTTTTATGCAGCGGCTGGAGTGGGGAACAATCAGCAAACGAAGCGGGGAACAATTAGCGGAGTGCCGGCATGACTGCCGGTTGTATGTGATCCAGAAGGTGAAGGGGGGGGGTGTCTTATTTTCGGGGAAACAGGGTATGTACAAGAATATAACTACTATAATACTACTCCTATGTACAAGAATATAACTACTATAATACTGCCCCCTATGTACAAGAATATAACTACTATAATACTACTCCTATGTACAAGAATATAACTATTATAATACTACTCCTATGTACAAGAATATAACTACTATAATACTACCTCCTATGTACAAGAATATAATTACTATAATACTACTCCTATGTACAAGAATATAACTACTATAAAACTGCTCCTATGTACAAGAATATAACTACTATAATACTACCTCCTATGTACAAGAATATAACTACTATAATACAACTACTATAATACTGCTCCCATGTACAAGAATATAACTACTATAATACTACTCCTATGTACAAGAATATAACTACTATAATACTACTCCTATGTACAAGAATATAACTACTATAATACAACTACTATAATACTGCTCCTATGTACAAGAATATAACTATTATAATACTACTCCTATGTACAAGAATATAACTACTATAATACAACTACTATAATACTGCTCCTATGTACAAGAATATAACTACTATAATACTGCTCCTATGTACAAGAATATAAGTACTATAATACTACCCCTATGTACAAGAATATAACTAGTATAATACTACTCCTATGTACAAGAATATAAGTACTATAATACTACCCCTATGTACAAGAATATAACTAGTATAATACTACTCCTATGTACAAGAATATAACTACTATAATACTACTCCTATGTACAAGAATATAACTAGTATAATACTACTCCTATGTACAAGAATATAACTACTATAATACTACCTCCTGTGTACAAGAATATAACTACTATAATACTGCTCCTATGTACAAGAATATAACTACTATAATACTACTCCTATGTACAAGAATATAAGTACTATAATACTACTCCTATGTACAAGAATAAAACTAGTATAATACTACCTCCTATGTACAAGAATATAACTACTATAATACTACTCCTATGTACAAGAATATAACTACTATAATACTACTCCTATGTACAAGAATATAACTACTATAATACTACTCCTATGTACAAGAATATAACTAGTATAATACTACCTCCTATGTACAAGAATATAACTACTATAATACTGCTCCTATGTACAAGAATATAACTACTATAATACTACCTCCTATGTACAAGAATATAACTACTATAATACTGCCCCTATGTACAAGAATATAACTACTATAATACTACCTCCTGTGTACAAGAATATAACTACTATAATACTGCTCCTATGTACAAGAATCTAACTACTATAATACCTCCTATGTACAAGAATATAACTAGTATAATACTACTCCCATGTACAAGAATATAACTACTATAATACTACCTACTATGTACAAGAATATAACTACTATAATACTACCTACTAAATACAAGAATATAACTACTATAATAGTGCCCCTATGTACAAGAATATAACTAGTATAATACTACTCCTATGTACAAGAATATAACTACTATAATAGTGCCCCTATGTACAAGAATATAACTAGTATAATACTACTCCTATGTACAAGAATATAACTACTATAATGCTGCTCCTATGTACAAGAATATAACTACTATAATACTGCTCCTATGTACAAGAATATAACTACTATAATACCGTTCCTATGTACAAGAATATAACTACTATAATACTAATCCTATGTACAAGAATATAACTACTATAATACTAATCCTATGTACAAGAATATAACTACTATAATACTACTCCTATGTACAAGAATATAACTACTATAATACTACCTCCTATGTACAAGAATATAACTACTATAATACTACTGCTATGTACAAGAATATAACTACTATAATACTACTCCTATGTACAAGAATATAACCACTATAATACCGCCACCTATGTACGAGAATATAACTACTATAATACTGCTCCTATGTACAAGAATATAACTACTATAATACTACTCCTATGTACAAGAATATAACTACTATAATAATACTCCTATGTACAAGAATATAACTACTATAATTCTGCTTCTATGTACAAGAATATAACTACTATAATACTGGTCCTATGTACAAGAATATAACTACTATAATACTACTCCTATGTACAAGAATATAACTACTATAATACTACCTCCTACATACAAGAATATAACTACTATAATACTACTCCTATGTACAAGAATATAACTACTATAATACTACTCCTATGTACAAGAATATAACTACTATAATACAACTACTATAATACTGCTCCTATGTACAAGAATATAACTACTATAATACTGCTCCTATGTACAAGAATATAACTACTATAATACTACTCCTATGTACAAGAATATAACTACTATAATACAACTACTATAATACTGCTCCTATGTACAAGAATATAACTACTATAATACTACCCCTTTGTTCAAGAATATAACTTCTATAATACTACCTCCTATGTACAAGAATATAACTACTATAATACTACTCCTATGTACAAGAATATAACTACTATAATACTACTCCTATGTACAAGAATATAACTACTATAATACAACTACTATAATACTGCTCCTATGTACAAGAATATAACTACTATAATACTGCTCCTATGTACAAGAATATAACTACTATAATACTACTCCTATGTACAAGAATATAACTACTATAATACAACTACTATAATACTGCTCCTATGTACAAGAATATAACTACTATAATACTACCCCTTTGTTCAAGAATATAACTTCTATAATACTACCTCCTATGTACAAGAATATAACTACTATAATACTACCCCTATGTACAAGAATATAACTACTATAATACTACCTCCTATGTACAAGAATATAACTACTATAATACTACCCCTATGTACAAGAATATATCTACTATAATACTACTCCTATGTACAAGAATATAACTACTATAATACTACCCCTATGTACAAGAATATAACTACTATAATACTACCCCTATGTACAAGAATATATCTACTATAATACTACTCCTATGTACAAGAATATAACTACTATAATACTACCTCCTATGTACAAGAATATAACTTCTATAATACTACCTCCTATGTACAAGAATATAACTACTATAATACTGCCCCTATGTACAAGAATATAACTACTATAATACTACCTCCTATGTACAAGAATATAACTACTAAAATACTACCCCTATGTACAAGAATATATCTACTATAATACTACTCCTATGTACAAGAATATAACTACTATAATACTACCTCCTATGTACAAGAATATAACTTCTATAATACTACCTCCTATGTACAAGAATATAACTACTATTATACTACCCCTATGTACAAGAATATAACTACTATAATACTACCTCCTATGTACAAGAATATAACTACTATAATACTACCCCTATGTACAAGAATATAACTACTATAATAGTACCTCCTATGTACAAGAATATAACTACTATAATACTACCCCTATGTACAAGAATATAACTACTATAATACTTATCCTATGTACAAGAATATATCTACTATAATACTACTCCTATGTACAAGAATATAACTATTATAAAACTACTCCTATGTACAAGAATATAACTACTATAATACAACTACTATAATACTGCTCCTATGTACAAGAATATAACTACTATAATACTACTCCTATGTACAAGAATATAACTACTATAATAATACTCCTATGTACAAGAATATAACTATTATAATACTACTCCTATGTACAAGAATATAACTACTATAATACAACTACTATAATACTGCTCCTATGTACAAGAATATAACTACTATAATACTACCCCTTTGTTCAAGAATATAACTACTATAATACTACTCCTATGTACAAGAATATAAGTACTATAATACTACTCCTATGTACAAGAATATAACTACTATAATACTGCTCCTATGTACAAGAATATAACTACTATAATACTACTCCTATGTACAAGAATATAACTACTATAATTCTGCTCCTATGTACAAGAATATAACTACTATAATACTGGTCCTATGTACAAGAATATAACTACTATAATACTACTCCTATGTACAAGAATATAACTACTATAATACTACCTCCTACATACAAGAATATAACTACTATAATACTACTCCTATGTACAAGAATATAACTACTATAATACTACTCCTATGTACAAGAATATAACTACTATAATACAACTACTATAATACTGCTCCTATGTACAAGAATATAACTACTATAATACTACCCCTTTGTTCAAGAATATAACTTCTATAATACTACCTCCTATGTACAAGAATATAACTACTATAATACTACCCCTATGTACAAGAATATAACTACTATAATACTACTCCTATGTACAAGAATATAACTACTATAATACTACCCCTATGTACAAGAATATAACTACTATAATACTACCCCTATGTACAAGAATATATCTACTATAATACTACTCCTATGTACAAGAATATAACTACTATAATACTACCTCCTATGTACAAGAATATAACTACTATAATACTACCCCTATGTACAAGAATATAACTACTATAATACTACCCCTATGTACAAGAATATAACTACTATAATACTACCCCTATGTACAAGAATATATCTACTATAATACTACTCCTATGTACAAGAATATAACTACTATAATACTACCTCCTATGTACAAGAATATAACTACTATAATACTACCCCTATGTACAAGAATATAACTACTATAATACTACCCCTATGTACAAGAATATAACTACTATAATACTACCCCTATGTACAAGAATATATCTACTATAATACTACTCCTATGTACAAGAATATAACTACTATAATACTACTCCTATGTACAAGAATATAACTACTATAATACTACCCCTATGTACAAGAATATAACTACTATAATACTACCCCTATGTACAAGAATATAACTACTATAATACTACTCCTATGTACAAGAATATAACTACTATAATACTACCCCTATGTACAAGAATATATCTACTATAATACTACTCCTATGTACAAGAATATAACTACTATAATACTACCTCCTATGTACAAGAATATAACTTGTATAATACTACCTCCTATGTACAAGAATATAACTACTATAATACTACCCCTATGTACAAGAATATAACTACTATAATACTACCTCCTATGTACAAGAATATAACTACTAAAATACTACCCCTATGTACAAGAATATATCTACTATAATACTACTCCTATGTACAAGAATATAACTACTATAATACTACCTCCTATGTACAAGAATATAACTTCTATAATACTACCTCCTATGTACAAGAATATAACTACTATAATACTACCCCTATGTACAAGAATATAACTACTATAATACTACCTCCTATGTACAAGAATATAACTACTATAATACTACCCCTATGTACAAGAATATAACTACTATAATAGTACCTCCTATGTACAAGAATATAACTACTATAATACTACCCCTATGTACAAGAATATAACTACTATAATACTTATCCTATGTACAAGAATATATCTACTATAATACTACTCCTATGTACAAGAATATAACTATTATAATACTACTCCTATGTACAAGAATATAACTACTATAATACAACTACTATAATACTGCTCCTATGTACAAGAATATAACTACTATAATACTACTCCTATGTACAAGAATATAACTACTATAATAATACTCCTATGTACAAGAATATAACTATTATAATACTACTCCTATGTACAAGAATATAACTACTATAATACAACTACTATAATACTGCTCCTATGTACAAGAATATAACTACTATAATACTACCCCTTTGTTCAAGAATATAACTACTATAATACTACTCCTATGTACAAGAATATAAGTACTATAATACTACTCCTATGTACAAGAATATAACTACTATAATACTGCTCCTATGTACAAGAATATAACTACTATAATACTACTCCTATGTACAAGAATATAAGTACTATAATACTACTCCTATGTACAAGAATATAACTAGTATAATACTACCTCCTATGTACAAGAATATAACTACTATAATACTACTCCTACCGGTATGTACAAGAATATAACTAGTATAATACTACCTCCTATGTACAAGAATATAACTACTATAATACTGCTCCTATGTACAAGAATATAACTACTATAATACTACCTCCTATGTACAAGAATATAACTACTATAATACTGCCCCTATGTACAAGAATATAACTACTATAATACTACCTCCTGTGTACAAGAATATAACTACTATAATACTGCTCCTATGTACAAGAATCTAACTACTATAATACCTCCTATGTACAAGAATATAACTACTATAATACTGCCCCTATGTACAAAAATATAACTAGTATAATACTACTCCTATGTACAAGAATATAACTACTATAATACTGCTCCTATGTACAAGAATACAACTACTATAATACTACTCCTATGTACAAGAATATAACTACTATAATACTACCTCCTATGTGCAAGAAAATAACTACTATAATACTACTCCTATGTACAAGAATATAACTACTATAATACTACTCCTATGTACAAGAATATAACTACTATAATACTGCTCCTATGTACAAAAAAATAACTACTATAATACTGCTCCTATGTACAAGAATATAACTACTATAATACTGCTCCTATGTACAAGAATATAACTACTATAATACTACTCCTATGTACAAGAATATAACTACTATAATACTAATCCTATGTACAAGAATATAACTACTATAATACTAATCCTATGTACAAGAATATAACTACTATAATACTACTCCTATGTACAAGAATATAACTACTACAATACTGCTCCTATGTACAAGAATATAACTACTATAATACTACTCCTATGTACAAGAATATAACTACTATAATACTACCTCCTATGTACAAGAATATAACTACTATAATACTACTGCTATGTACAAGAATATAACTACTATAATACTACTCCTATGTACAAGAATATAACCACTATAATACCGCCACCTATGTACGAGAATATAACTACTATAATACTGCTCCTATGTACAAGAATATAACTACTATAATACTACTCCTATGTACAAGAATATAACTACTATAATAATACTCCTATGTACAAGAATATAACTACTATAATTCTGCTCCTATGTACAAGAATATAACTACTATAATACTGGTCCTATGTACAAGAATATAACTACTATAATACTACTCCTACGTACAAGAATATAACTACTATAATACTACCTCCTACATACAAGAATATAACTACTATAATACTACTCCTATGTACAAGAATATAACTACTATAATACTACTCCTATGTACAAGAATATAACTACTATAATACAACTACTATAATACTGCTCCTATGTACAAGAATATAACTACTATAATACTGCTCCTATGTACAAGAATATAACTACTATAATACTACTCCTATGTACAAGAATATAACTACTATAATACTGCTCCTATGTACAAGAATATAACTACTATAATACTACTCCTATGTACAAGAATATAACTACTATAATACTACCCCTTTGTTCAAGAATATAACTTCTATAATACTACCTCCTATGTACAAGAATATAACTACTATAATACTACCCCTATGTACAAGAATATAACTACTATAATACTACCTCCTATGTACAAGAATATATCTACTATAATACTACTCCTATGTACAAGAATATAACTACTATAATACTACCTCCTATGTACAAGAATATAACTACTATAATACTGCCCCTATGTACAAGAATATAACTACTATAATACTACCTCCTGTGTACAAGAATATAACTACTATAATACTGCTCCTATGTACAAGAATCTAACTACTATAATACCTCCTATGTACAAGAATATAACTACTATAATACTGCCCCTATGTACAAAAATATAACTAGTATAATACTACTCCTATGTACAAGAATATAACTACTATAATACTGCTCCTATGTACAAGAATACAACTACTATAATACTACTCCTATGTACAAGAATATAACTACTATAATACTACCTCCTATGTGCAAGAAAATAACTACTATAATACTACTCCTATGTACAAGAATATAACTACTATAATACTACTCCTATGTACAAGAATATAACTACTATAATACTGCTCCTATGTACAAAAAAATAACTACTATAATACTGCTCCTATGTACAAGAATATAACTACTATAATACTGCTCCTATGTACAAGAATATAACTACTATAATACCGTTCCTATGTACAAGAATATAACTACTATAATACTAATCCTATGTACAAGAATATAACTACTATAATACTACTCCTATGTACAAGAATATAACTACTACAATACTGCTCCTATGTACAAGAATATAACTACTATAATACTACTCCTATGTACAAGAATATAACTACTATAATACTACCTCCTATGTACAAGAATATAACTACTATAATACTACTGCTATGTACAAGAATATAACTACTATAATACTACTCCTATGTACAAGAATATAACCACTATAATACCGCCACCTATGTACGAGAATATAACTACTATAATACTGCTCCTATGTACAAGAATATAACTACTATAATACTACTCCTATGTACAAGAATATAACTACTATAATAATACTCCTATGTACAAGAATATAACTACTATAATTCTGCTCCTATGTACAAGAATATAACTACTATAATACTGGTCCTATGTACAAGAATATAACTACTATAATACTACTCCTACGTACAAGAATATAACTACTATAATACTACCTCCTACATACAAGAATATAACTACTATAATACTACTCCTATGTACAAGAATATAACTACTATAATACTACTCCTATGTACAAGAATATAACTACTATAATACAACTACTATAATACTGCTCCTATGTACAAGAATATAACTACTATAATACTGCTCCTATGTACAAGAATATAACTACTATAATACTACTCCTATGTACAAGAATATAACTACTATAATACTGCTCCTATGTACAAGAATATAACTACTATAATACTACTCCTATGTACAAGAATATAACTACTATAATACTACCCCTTTGTTCAAGAATATAACTTCTATAATACTACCTCCTATGTACAAGAATATAACTACTATAATACTACCTCCTATGTACAAGAATATAACTACTATAATACTACCTCCTATGTACAAGAATATATCTACTATAATACTACCCCTATGTACAAGAATATATCTACTATAATACTACTCCTATGTACAAGAATATAACTACTATAATACTACCCCTATGTACAAGAATATAACTACTATAATACTACCCCTATGTACAAGAATATATCTACTATAATACTACTCCTATGTACAAGAATATAACTACTATAATACTACCTCCTATGTACAAGAATATAACTTCTATAATACTACTTCCTATGTACAAGAATATATCTACTATAATACTACCCCTATGTACAAGAATATAACTACTATAATACTACTCCTATGTACAAGAATATAACTACTATCATACTACCTCCTATGTACAAGAATATAACTTCTATAATACTACCTCCTATGTACAAGAATATAACTACTATAATACTACCCCTATGTACAAGAATATAACTATTATAATACTACTCCTATGTACAAGAATATAACTACTATAATACTACTCCTATGTACAAGAATATAACTACTATAATACTGCTCCTATGTACAAGAATATAACTACTATAATACTACCTCCTATGTACAAGAATATAACTGCTATAATACTACTCCTATGTACAAGAATATAACTACTATAATACTACCTCCTATGTACAAGAATATAACTACTATAATACTACTCCTATGTACAAGAATATAACTACTATAATACTGCTCCTATGTACAAGAATATAACTACTATAATACTACCTCCTATGTACAAGAATATAACTACTATAATACTACCTCCTATGTACAAGAATATAACTACTATAATACTACTCCTATGTACAAGAATATAACTACTATAATACTGCTCCTATGTACAAGAATATAACCACTATAAGGGTGAATTCACACTGAGTAAACGCTAGCTTATTCTGAACGTAAAACACGTTCAGAATAAGCGGCGTCTAAAGCAGCTCCATTCATTTCTATGGGAGCGGGGATACGAGCGCTCCCCATAGAAATGAATGGGCTGCTTCTTTCACTCCGTGCAGTCCCATTGAAGTGAATGGGGAGTGCCGGCGTATACGGCAAGCTCTGCTCATGCCGGAGCGTACACGCCGGCACTCCCCATTCACTTCAATGGGACTGCACGGAGTGAAAGAAGCAGCCCATTCATTTCTATGGGGAGCGCTCGTATCCCCGCTCCCATAGAAATGAATGGAGCTGCTTTAGACGCCGCTTATTCTGAACGTGTTTTACGTTCAGAATAAGCTAGCGTTTACTCAGTGTGAATGCACCCTTATAGTGCCACCTATGTACGGGAATATAACTACTATAATACTACTCCTATGTACGGGAATAAATCTATATATTATGGATGTCAGTAGGTTGGCGCAGGTTTATCTGACAGACGTGTGTATACAGTACAGTATATAGTATTCTTCCCTATTATATAGCAGTTTCCGTATCCGTCCTTGGTGCAGTATTCTCTTTGCGTTTCCTCCTCACGTTCCATTTCTTATTACCTCCATGGCTGACAAATGTGACAACGTGTCCAGTAACATGTGTATAAATAACTGGCGTAGACCCCGCTGTGTCACAGACTTCCTCCAAGGTCTCAGGCCTGGGAAATAGATGTGAGCAGTATTTTGGGTAGCAGGAAGTGTGCGGAGAGTAGAGTTAACCCTTACTGGTTTGTAATGTGAAGGGTGATCCCTCAGGAAGGGCGACCCACCAGTATCCCGAAAAGTCACTAGATATAAAACTGTCCTTTGGACACCGAAGTGATTCGTGTAATACTCAGGTGGACTCAGACACAGATTATAATAAACGGGGACAGACTTATGATGTCAGGGGACCCAAGTATTATTTTGCCCCTCATCAAAAAATTTTTGGACATGCCCCCTTTTTAGCAGATCCGCCCACCTATTTGAATGTCAATTTTTTTTTTCTTTTTTGGACTTACCACATACAGTATATTGCCCACTTTATTGGGTTCCGCAGTTTATTTCCTCCTTTACTGCCCCCCCACTATACATTGCCCCCTTCTATGGCCCCCAGTTAGTATAATGCCCCTTCTTTTGGCCATTACCTGTTGATTTTCATCACCCACCCTAGCTCTTGTTCAGGGTTGCCTCTGCTTTGACTTCCAGGCGGTGCCACAGACTATATCTGGATGCCCAACAATTTAAAGGGATTCTATCATTTAAACACTTTTTATTCTACCTGACATGTCAGAACAGCTTTAAGAAAGGCTATTCGTCTCCTACCTTTATCAGTCGTCTCTGCGCCGCCGTTTGGTAGAAATACCGGTTTTTACCGATATGCAAATGAGTTCTTTTGCAGCACTGGGGTCCGGTTCCAGCGCTCAGACATCACTGGGGGCGTCCCCAATGCTGCCAGACAAATCTCTCCAGCGACGCCTCCATTTTCAACAGCGTCTTCTTCCGGCTGGGGTCACACTCTGGTGCCTGTGCAGTCAGCTCTGCCATCGGGACGCAGGCAAGAGCCGAGTGCACAGGCCGGCCACTGGCCATTTTTATGGAGGCCGCTACGCACGCATGTGCAGTACAGTCCTGTAGTTTTATGGAGAACAGGAGTGTACTGAGCATGTGTGTGTAAGCAGCCTCCAAAAAAATGGCCGCCGGCCGGCCTGTGCACTCGGCTTTGCCTGGTCCCGATGGCAGAGCCGACTGCACAGGTGCACAAGTCTGACCATAGCCGGAAAAAGAAGATGAAGACGAGGTTGCTGTTCAAGATGGAGGCGTTGCTGGAGAGAGTTCTCTGGCAGCATTGGGGACACCCCCAATGCTGTCTGAGTGCTGGGGCCCGTCCCCAGTGCTGCGAAAGAACTAATTTGCATACCGATAAAAAAAGGTATTTCTACCAAACGGCGGGCCGGATGCGACTGATAAAGGTAGGAGATGAATAGACTTTCTTAAAGGGATTCTACCACTAAATCAGTATTTTTTCTGCTTTAGATGTCGGAATAGCCTTTACAAAGTCTATTCGTCTCTTATCGTTAGACGTGGTCACCGCGGCGCCTTTCCTTAGAAATCCCGGTTTTTACCGATATGCTAATGAGTTCTCTTGCAGCAGTGGAGGTGGGCCCCAGCGCTCAAACAGCGATGGGGGCCTCCCCACTGCTGCCCGAGAACTCTCTCCAGCGACGCCTCCTTCTTCAGATGGATCCTCCCCTTCTCTGTCGTCTTCCTTCTGCTTCAGCTCCAACACCTGTGCAGTCGGCTTTGCCAACGAGACACTAGTAGAGCCGACTGCGCATGGCAGCCAGCGGCCATATTTTCGAGGCCGCAATTGCGCGCACGCGCAGTACGCTCCTCAAAATCTTCGCCAAAAAGACCGTACTGCGCGTGCTCAGTAAGGTCTGTACAGACCTCTGACGCACGAGTGAAGTCATCCAGGCCGTTTGAGCGCTGGTACCCGCCCCCATTGCTGCGAGAGAACTCATTAGCATACATTTATATCATTAGCATACATGCTAATGATATAAATACAACGTGTAAGGAAATGTTACAAATGTGTTTTCTTCCCCAATTCTTAGTTTTTTGTGGCCTCGCAGCACATTGTACCAATAAATTACAATCTCTCCTGCAAAACATTAGCCCTCATGCAACCCCAACAGAAAAATAAAAAACTTACGGCTTGTGGAAGGCAGGATGTAAAAAGATAAAAACAAAAAAATCGCCGCAAAGTCCTCAAAGGATCGAAAAAAATAAAAGTGAGATAAAATAAAGCCCCGTCAAAAAGTCACAAAAATACCCAAACAACCTAAAATCTTCAGAACCCCCTTCTGGGCGTCAGTCAGTGGGGGTTCATGTGGTCACATAAGTCAGTAGTGTGTGAATGGCACCTTACAGAGTCTTCACCACAATAACTGACCATATCCGTATGGGGCTGAAGGAGGGTATGTACATTTTGGGGCCAATGTTCTCACCCTGTCGATCCTCTCCAGTGTACAGCTGTCTTGTTACTCTCCTGTATGTGACGCCATTTTTAAGGGTTACTCACTGGTGTGTTTTTCTCCATGTAGGTGATGATGACGAGTTTGTGAACCCCTATGCATTGGCGAACTACATCTCCACCTCGTACCCATCTGATCCACTTAAGATACATGGCCAACTACAAATCCACCCCCCTCCTGAGCGTTGGGGCAAATATGCGGTGCCGCTTTCCGTCTATCCCCATGCATACTATCCTCCATTTGTGTCTGGTGGGGGCTTCCTTATACCTGCGGAGTTGGTTCCATCTCTCCATTGGGCGGCCTCCATCATTCCAGTCTTCCCTCTGGATGACGTCTTCATTGGATTCCTGGCTCTTGCCACCAAGATCCGTTTTCACCATGATCCCAGATTCTTCTCGTTCGGCTTAAAGAATGATGACTTCTGTCACTATCGGGATGTCCTGGTGGTCCATGGTCTGAAACCACAGAGGATGCTGGAAGTATGGGAAGTCCTTCCATATCTGAAGCCCTGCCCACCTGAGGAGGAGGCGGAGAAGGAATAGAAAGAAAGATGACAACTACTTCCCTCACTACCTCCCACCATGTCATCTGCAACTCAGCCAAGTCATCCTCAAAAAGGAGATGCGTTCCTTCAGCTCTACATCACCCTGCAGGGGCAGGGCAGGCTCATAGCTCCTCCTCTGTATCACCCTGTAGGGGAGGGGCAGGCTCATAGCTCCTCCTCTGTATCACCCTGTAGGGGAGGGGCAGGCTCATAGCTCCTCCTCTGTATCACCCTGTAGGGGGCAGGGCAGGCTCATAGCGCCTCCTGTCTGTATCACCCTTCAGGGGGTGGGGCCAGTTCATAGCACCTCCTGTCTGTATTACCCTGTAGGAGGCTGGGTAGGCACATAGCTCCTGTCTGTATCACCCTGCAGGGGGGGGGGGCAGACTCATAGCTCCTCCTCTGTATCACCCTGTAGGGGGTGGAGCAGGCTCATAACTCCTCCTCTGTATCACCCTGTAGGGGGTGGAGCAGGCTCATAGCTCCTCCTCTGTATCACCCTGCAGGGGGTGGAGCAGGCTCATAGCTCCTCCTCTGTATCACCCTGCAGGGGGCAGGGCAGGCTCATAGCTCATTATCACCCTGTGGGTGGGTGGGGCAGGCTCATAGCTCCTCCTCTCTATCACCCTGCAGGGGGCGGGGCAGGCATCATCACCAATCGCCAGCAGACTTTTCAGTCATGAAGTATTGTGCACTTTTGTTCTCTGTATTTGGGGTGTGGGTGTAATTTATTGATTTGTACATTGTATATATATATTATTGATTGATGAATACAATGTTTCTATTTATTAATATTGTAATAAAGGTCTACTCTTATGTAGTCAGTGTATTATATTATGTAATATCATAGAATAACGGAGGCAGAAATCGTGCAAACACCCGCGGGTCAGCGCCGGCCACATACGTTCAGATCTGGTGGTCAGATGACCTGACCAGATATTATTCGGTTTCACACGATTGTTGATCGTAACGGTCCTGAAAAATGATCCATTTTCTTTTTTTTACAGGCATTTTGCCGCTGTGACTTTTGAACCCTCATAAACTTCAGTCTATTGACATATCCGTGAAAACGGACAATGATAGGACACGTTCTAATTCTGTCCCTTAGAGCGGGCCAACAAAAAAAACGGACATGTGAAATAAATAATAAGACTGGCGGAGCTAAGAAAGGATCCCACAGACACAGGGCAGGCTCCACCCCTTACATCAGGCCACACCCATGTGTCAGAATAGAAATCTCCCCCCGTTAGAATGTCCTTTGTAAGTCGCGGCAGAAACCTGACAGGGCAGAGGCCTCCCCAGCTTGCGAATGGCACAAATTACCATTAATTTTCAGAGGCTGATGACCCCCAACCAAAGGCGCTCACCATCCCCCATCTAAGAAAAACAAAAACCAAACCAACCAGTTGCCTATTTGTGACGAGCAGATACATTTACAACTTACTACGACACAACAACTCTCCGCCGCTGATTCCAGACCTCTTAGTCACATGTCCACTTCCATTTTGTCCGTTTTTATGGGCGATCTGTCGACAGATTCCAGTCAGTGATGAAACCCTGAAAATGGTGTTACCACCACGGATGGTAGAGAGACGTGAAGAGACACGTTAGATGTCACAATGTATACAGCGATGGATTATACGGCAGTCACCTCTGTGCCCTCTCACCCAGCAGGGGGCGCCAGCAGCTTGTCCTGTCAGCGCTCTGGATATAATAATCACTCACAACCATCATCAGCATTGGGAGGGGAAGGGTTAATGAAAAACCTAGACAAACGGAGTGAGCGCAGCGCACAGAATACACGCCGGTACCAGTGAGCTGACAATCTAATCCTCCACACGACACCAGCTTATAATGTCCACATGTCGAGAGACAGATACAGGTGCTGGGACAGATCACAGGGACCAATCAGGGCTGAGACTTGGGGTCTCACCGCTCCCTCCACCTGCGTGTTGGGGCCCTGCATACACCCCCCATAGCTGGGAGCCTATTGCACACTGTTCCAGCTTTCTGACACTTACCGTGACTCCAGGGATTGATCCTTATTGTGCTGACACTTTGGTAGGATCTGGTGATCTAGCAGATCAGTCGTACATTGCGTTACTGTGTGTCTGATACGCTCGGACATCACTGTACTATTTCTTTCTGCAATATTCCCGAGGGGGGGAGGGGGCTGGTTTTAGTGGTTGGGCCATGTTTTATGTGACCAATTGCTGTACCCTCCATTATTGCTGGATACTTGTGATTTTGTACTAAAGACAATATACTATATATATATATATATATATATATATATATATATATATATATATATATATATATACTCTTCATGCCTCATACTCTATGATCAGATGTTGTACCTTTGTGCGGCTACAAGGTTATTTTGTGCTTTTGGGGGCTTTGTTGGTTGTCGTCTTTAGATATTTGGATACCTGATAGCCCAAAGTGCAAAGAAAAAGCAAAATCGGAAAACCACAATATATGAAGAGTCAGCAATGAAAAGCCACAGCCAGCAGGGGGAGCCCTACATAGAAAACCTGCGACAGCAGAGCCAATGTCACTGAGAACAGGTAGTGCAGAGAACAAGAGAAGTAGTACTGTGCACTGCCTGTCTATACAGGAGAAGTGGTACTGGGCACTGCCCGTATATACAGGAGAAGTGGTACTGTGCACTGCCCGTATATACAGGAGAAGTGGTACTGTGCACTGCCTGTCTATACAGGAGAACTGGTACTGTGCACTGCCCGTATATACAGAAGTGGTACTGTGCACTGCCTGTCTATACAGGAGAAGTGGTACTGTGCACTGCCTGTCTATACAGGAGAAGTGGTACTGTGCACTGCCTGTCTATACAGGAGAAGTGGTACTGTGCACTGCCCGTATATACAGGAGAAGTGGTACTGTGCACTGCCCGTATATACAGGACAAGAGAAGTGGTACTGTGCACTGCCTGTCTATACAGGAGAAGTGGTACTGTGCACTGCCTGTCTATACAGGAGAAGTGGTACTGTGCACTGCCTGTCTATACAGGAGAACTGGTACTGTGCACTGCCCGTATATACAGGAGAAGTGGTACTGTGCACTGCCTGTCTATACAGGAGAACTGGTACTGTGCACTGCCCGTATATACAGGAGAAGTAGTACTGTGCACTGTCCATATATACAGGAGAAGTGGTACTGTGCACTGCCCGTATATACAGGAGAAGTGGTACTGTGCACTGCCCGTATATACAGGAGAAGTGGTACTGTGCACTGTCTGTATATACAGGACTAGAGAAGTGGTACTGTGCACTGCCCGTATATACAGGAGAAGTGGTACTGTGCACTGTCTGTATATACAGGACTAGAGAAGTGGTACTGTGCACTGTCCATATATACAGGACAAGAGAAGTGGTACTGTGCACTGTCCATATATACAGGACAAGAGAAGTGGTACTGTGCACTGTCCATATATACAGGACAAGAGAAGTGGTACTGTGCACTGTCCGTATATACAGGAGAAGTGGTACTGTGCACTGCCCGTATATACAGGACAAGAGAAGTGGTACTGTGCACTGTCCATATATACAGGACTAGAGAAGTGGTACTGTGCACTGCCCGTATATACAGGACAAGAGAAGTGGTACTGTGCACTGTCCATATATCCCATATGAGAAGTGATACTGTGCACTGTCCGTATATTCAGTATAAGAGAAGTGGTACTGTGCACTGTCCGTATATACAGGACAAGAGAAGTGGTACTGTGCACTGTCCATATATACAGGAGAAGTGATACTGTGCACTGTCCGTATATACAGGAGAAGTGGTACTGTGCACTGCCCGTATATACAGGACAAGAGAAGTGGTACTGTGCACTGTCCATATATCCCATATGAGAAGTGGTACTGTGCACTGTCCGTATATTCAGTATAAGAGAAGTGGTACTGTGCACTGTCCGTATATACAGTATAAGAGAAGTGGTACTGTGCACTGTCCGTATATACAGGACAAGTGGTATTCAGAGTCCTATCTGGGGTGAGTTTTCCCCATTATGAGATATGCAAAGCCTGATGGGGGTAGTAGTGATATTGGACCTCCTCTTCGTTGCACAGACATGCTCAGTGTTACTCCAGGTCTTCCCACGCACAGGACCTTGATCCTCTCCCACAGGGTATCACCAGTGATATTAATACTGATGTGTTTGCTTTGGCCCACTGCCTGGCTTTTCGGCAGGCCAGACCTTGCGCAGTGAGGGGCCAGGTCTTGGCACACACCTCTCACACTCTGCACGTCTCTGGAAACCCTGACAAGCTGAAAGTGCTTCGACCTCTGACTGCTGCGACCTCTGACTCCTAGAGCAAACAAGACTCTTAGGCTCCACAGCACTAGAACAAACAGCCAGCAGCACCGGGCCCCCGAGTGCTCTGCCCAGAGACGGCCAAGACCCAGCAAAAGCAAAATATTTGCAGAACTTTGGGTCCTGATAAAAAAAAATCTCCATTTACTTTCTACAAGTAAAGAACAAAAAGATACAGACAAAAAAAAATGTTAAAAAAACATTGGGGGAGATGAAAAAAAACTCACCAACTCCGACATCAGAAGTAAATTGACTCTTTGTAATTATATTGTTGTTATTGTATTATTAATTAGATGTCTATATCTGCATCCTACGCCCAACACTGTACATGGGGGTGCTCACTGACACTGTATATGGGGTTGCAATAAAAAAGCATAGAATTACATTACATTATCCTGTACTGATCCTGAGTTACATCCTGTATTATACCCTAGAGCTGCGCTCACTATTCTGCTGGTGAAGTCACTGTGTACATACATTACTTATCCTGTATTATACCCTAGAGCTGCGCTCACTATTCTGCTGGTGCAGTCACTGTGTACATACATTACATTACTTATCCTGTATTATACTCCAGAGCTGCGCTCACTATTCTGCTGGTACAGTCACTGTGTACACACATTACTTATCCTGTATTATACTCCAGAGCTGGGCTCACTATTCTGATAGTGCAGTCACTGTGTACATACATTACATTACTTATCCTGTATTATACTCCAGAGCTGCGCTCACTATTCTGCTGGTGCAGTCACTGTGTACATACATTACATTACTTATCCTGTATTATACCCCAGAGCTGCGCTCACTATTCTGCTGGTACAGTCACTGTGTACATACATTACATTACTTATCCTGTATTATACTCCGGAGCTGCGCTCACTATTCTGCTGGTACAGTCACTGTGTACATACATTACATTACTTATCCTGTATTATACTCCAGAGCTGCGGTCACTATTCTGCCGGTGCAGTCACTGTGTACATACATTACATTATTTATCCTGTATTATACCCCAGAGCTGCGCTCACTATTCTGCTGTTGTAGTCACTGTGTACATACATTACATTACTTATCCTGTATTATACTCCAGAGCTGCGCTCACTATTCTGCTGGTACAGTCACTGTGTACATACATTACATTACTTATCCTGTATTATACTCCAGAGCTGCGCTCCCTATTCTGCTGGTACAGTCACTGTGTACATACATTACATTACTTATCCTGTATTATACTCCAGAGCTGCGCTCACTATTCTGCTGGTACAGTCACTGTGTACATACATTACATTACTTATCCTGTATTATGCTCCAGAGCTGCGCTCACTATTCTGCTGGTACAGTCACTGTGTACATACATTACATTACTTATCCTGTATTATGCTCCAGAGCTGCGCTCACTATTCTGCTGGTGCAGTCACTGTGTACATACATTACATTACTTATCCTGTATTATACTCCAGAGCTGCGCTCACTATTCTGCTGGTGCAGTCACTGTGTACATACATTACATTACTTATCCTGTATTATACTCCAGAGCTGCGCTCACTATTCTGCTGGTGCAGTCACTGTGTACATACATTACTTATCCTGTATTATACTCCAGAGCTGCGCTCACTATTCTGCTGGTGCAGTCACTGTGTACATACATTACATTACTTATCCTGTATTATACTCCAGAGTTGCGCTCACTATTCTGCAGGTGCAGTCACTGTGTACATACATTACATTACTTATCCTGTATTATACTCCAGAGCTGCGCTCACTATTCTGCTGGTACAGTCACTGTGTACATACATTACTTATCCTGTATTATACTCCAGAGCTGCGCTCACTATTCTGCTGGTACAGTCACTGTGTACATACATTACATTACTTATCCTGCATTATGCTCCAGAGCTGCGCTCACTATTCTGCTGGTACAGTCACTATGTACATACATTACATTACTTATCCTGTATTATACTCCAGAGCTGCGCTCACTATTCTGCTGGTACAGTCACTGTGTACATACATTACATTACTTATCCTGTATTATACTCCAGAGCTGCGCTCACTATTCTGCTGGTGCAGTCACTGTGTACATACATTACATTACTTATCCTGTATTATACTCCAGACCTGCGCTCACTATTCTGCTGGTACAGTCACTGTGTACATACATTACATTACTTATCCTGTATTATACTCCAGAGCTGCGCTCACTATTCTGCTGGTGCAGTCACTGTGTACATACATTACATTACTTATCCTGTATTATACTCCAGAGTTGCGCTCACTATTCTGCAGGTGCAGTCACTGTGTACATACATTACATTACTTATCCTGTATTATACTCCAGAGCTGCGCTCACTATTCTGCTGGTACAGTCACTGTGTACATACATTACTTATCCTGTATTATACTCCAGAGCTGCGCTCACTATTCTGCTGGTACAGTCACTGTGTACATACATTACTTATCCTGCATTATGCTCCAGAGCTGCGCTCACTATTCTGCTGGTACAGTCACTATGTACATACATTACATTACTTATCCTGTATTATACTCCAGAGCTGCGCTCACTATTCTGCTGGTACAGTCACTGTGTACATACATTACATTACTTATCCTGTATTATACTCCAGAGCTGCGCTCACTATTCTGCTGGTGCAGTCACTGTGTACATACATTACATTACTTATCCTGTATTATACTCCAGAGCTGCGCTCACTATTCTGCTGGTGCAGTCACTGTGTACATACATTACATTACTTATCCTGTATTATACTCCAGAGCTGCGCTCACTATTCTGCTGGTACAGTCACTGTGTACATACATTACATTACTTATCCTGTATTATACTCCAGAGCTGCGCTCACTATTCTGCTGGTACAGTCACTGTGTACATACATTACATTACTTATCCTGTATTATACTCCAGAGCTGCGCTCACTATTCTACTGGTACAGTCACTGTGTACATACATTACATTACTTATCCTGTATTATACTCCAGAGCTGCGCTCACTATTCTGCTGGTGCAGTCACTGTGTACATACATTACATTACTTATCCTGTATTATACTCCAGAGCTGCGCTCACTATTCTGCTGGTACAGTCACTGTGTACATACATTACATTACTTATCCTGTATTATACTCCAGAGCTGCGCTCACTATTCTGCTGGTACAGTCACTGTGTACATACATTACATTACTTATCCTGTATTATACCCCAGAGCTGCGCTCACTATTCTGCTGGTACAGTCACTGTGTACATACATTACATTACTTATCCTGTATTATACCCCAGAGCTGCGCTCACTATTCTGCTGGTACAGTCACTGTGTACATACATTACATTACTTATCCTGTATTATACCCCAGAGCTGCGCTCACTATTCTGCTGCTGCAGTCACTGTGTACATACATTACATTACTTATCCTGTATTATACCCCAGAGCTGCGCTCACTATTCTGCTGGTGCAGTCACTGTGTACATACATTACATTACTTATCCTGTATTATACTCCAGAGCTGCGCTCACTACTCTACTGGTACAGTCACTGTGTACATACATTACTTATCCTGTATTATACTCCAGAGCTGCGCTCACTATTCTGCTGGTACAGTCACTGTGCACATACATTACATTACTTATCCTGTTTTATACTCCAGAGCTGCGCTCACTATTCTGCTGGTGCAGTCACTGTGTACATACATTACATTACTTATCCTGTATTATACTCCAGAGCTGCGCTCACTATTCTGCTGGTACAGTCACTGTGTACATACATTACTTATCCTGTATTATACTCCAGAGCTGCGCTCACTATTCTGTTGGTGCAGTCACTGTGTACATACATTACATTACTTATCCTGTATTATACCCCAGAGCTGCGCTCACTATTCTGCTGGTGCAGACACTGTGTACATACATTACATTATTTATCCTGTATTATACTCCAGAGCTACGCTCACTATTCTGCTGGTGCAGTCACTGTGTACATACATTACATTACTGATCCTGTATTATACTCCAGAGCTGCGCTCACTACTCTTCTGGTGTCACTGTGTACATATATTAGATGTCCTGTAATAAGATGGAGGAGTATATAACTATACAGGGTGTAATAAGATGGAGGAGTATATAACTATACAGGGTGTAATAAGATGGAGGAGTATATAACTATACAGGGTGTAATAAGATGGAGGAGTATATAACTATACAGGGTGTAATAAGATGGAGGAGTATATAACTATACAGAGGTGTAATAAGATGGAGGCGTATATAACTATACAGAGGTGTAATAAGATGGAGGAGTATATAACTATACAGGGGTGTAATAAGATGGAGGAGTATATAACTATACAGGGGTGTAATAAGATGGAGGAGTATATAACTATACAGGGGTGTAATAAGATGGAGGAGTATATAACTATACAGGGGTGTAATAAGATGGAGGAGTATATAACTATACAGAGGTGTAATAAGATGGAGGAGTATATAACTATACAGGGTGTAATAAGATGGAGGAGTATATAACTATACAGGGGTGTAATAAAATGGAGGAGTATATAACTATACAGGGTGTAATAAGATGGAGGAGTATATAACTATACAGGGTGTAATAAGATGGAGGAGTATATAACTATACAGAGGTGTAATAAGATGGAGGAGTATATAACTATACAGGGTGTAATAAGATGGAGGAGTATATAACTATACAGAGGTGTAATAAGATGGAGGAGTATATAACTATACAGAGGTGTAATAAGATGGAGGAGTATATAACTATACAGAGGTGTAATAAGATGGAGGAGTATATAACTATACAGAGGTGTAATAAGATGGAGGAGTCTATAACTATACAGGGTGTAATAACATGGAGGAGTATATAACTATACAGAGGTGTAATAAGATGGAGGAGTATATAACTATACAGAGGTGTAATAAGATGGAGGAGTATATAACTATACAGAGGTGTAATAAGATGGAGGAGTATATAACTATACAGGGTGTAATAACATGGAGGAGTATATAACTATACAGGGTGTAATAAGATGGAGGAGTATATAACTATACAGGGTGTAATAAGATGGAGGAGTATATAACTATACAGAGGTGTAATAAGATGGAGGAGTATATAACTATACAGGGGTGTAATAAGATGGAGGAGTATATAACTATACAGGGTGTAATAAGATGGAGGAGTATATAACTATACAGGGGTGTAATAAGATGGAGGAGTATATAACTATACAGGGGTGTAATAAGATGGAGGAGTATATAACTATACAGAGGTGTAATAAGATGGAGGAGTCTATAACTATACAGGGTGTAATAACATGGAGGAGTATATAACTATACAGGGTGTAATAAGATGGAGGAGTATATAACTATACAGGGTGTAATAAGATGGAGGAGTATATAACTATACAGAGGTGTAATAAGATGGAGGAGTGTATAACTATACAGAGGTGTAATAAGATGGAGGAGTATATAACTATACAGAGGTGTAATAAGATGGAGGAGTATATAACTATACAGGGGTGTAATAAGATGGAGTAGTATATAACTATACAGGGTGTAATAAGATGGAGGAGTATATAACTATACAGAGGTGTAATAAGATGGAGGAGTATATAACTATACAGAGGTGTAATAAGATGGAGGAGTATATAACTATACAGGGTGTAATAAGATGGAGGAGTATATAACTATACAGGGTGTAATAAGATGGAGGAGTATATAACTATACAGAGGTGTAATAAGATGGAGGAGTATATAACTATACAGAGGTGTAATAAGATGGAGGAGTATATAACTATACAGGGGTGTAATAAGATGGAGGAGTATATAACTATACAGGGGTGTAATAAGATGGAGGAGTATATAACTATACAGGGGTGTAATAAGATGGAGGAGTATATAACTATACAGGGGTGTAATAAGATGGAGGAGTATATAACTATACAGAGGTGTAATAAGATGAAGGAGTATATAACTATACAGGGTGTAATAAGATGGAGGAGTATATAACTATACAGGGGTGTAATAAGATGGAGGAGTATATAACTATACAGGGTGTAATAAGATGGAGGAGTATATAACTATACAGGGTGTAATAAGATGGAGGAGTATATAACTATACAGAGGTGTAATAAGATGGAGGAGTATATAACTATACAGAGGTGTAATAAGATGGAGGAGTATATAACTATACAGGGTGTAATAAGATGGAGGAGTATATAACTATACAGAGGTGTAATAAGATGGAGGAGTATATAACTATACAGAGGTGTAATAAGATGGAGGAGTATATAACTATACAGAGGTGTAATAAGATGGAGGAGTATATAACTATACAGAGGTGTAATAAGATGGAGGAGTCTATAACTATACAGGGTGTAATAACATGGAGGAGTATATAACTATACAGAGGTGTAATAAGATGGAGGAGTATATAACTATACAGAGGTGTAATAAGATGGAGGAGTCTATAACTATACAGGGGTGTAATAAGATGGAGGAGTATATAACTATACAGGGTGTAATAAGATGGAGGAGTATATAACTATACAGGGGTGTAATAAGATGGAGGAGTATATAACTATACAGGGGTGTAATAAGATGGAGGAGTATATAACTATACAGAGGTGTAATAAGATGGAGGAGTCTATAACTATACAGGGTGTAATAACATGGAGGAGTATATAACTATACAGGGTGTAATAAGATGGAGGAGTATATAACTATACAGGGTGTAATAAGATGGAGGAGTATATAACTATACAGAGGTGTAATAAGATGGAGGAGTGTATAACTATACAGAGGTGTAATAAGATGGAGGAGTATATAACTATACAGAGGTGTAATAAGATGGAGGAGTATATAACTATACAGGGGTGTAATAAGATGGAGTAGTATATAACTATACAGGGTGTAATAAGATGGAGGAGTATATAACTATACAGAGGTGTAATAAGATGGAGGAGTATATAACTATACAGAGGTGTAATAAGATGGAGGAGTATATAACTATACAGGGTGTAATAAGATGGAGGAGTATATAACTATACAGGGTGTAATAAGATGGAGGAGTATATAACTATACAGAGGTGTAATAAGATGGAGGAGTATATAACTATACAGAGGTGTAATAAGATGGAGGAGTATATAACTATACAGGGGTGTAATAAGATGGAGGAGTATATAACTATACAGGGGTGTAATAAGATGGAGGAGTATATAACTATACAGGGGTGTAATAAGATGGAGGAGTATATAACTATACAGGGGTGTAATAAGATGGAGGAGTATATAACTATACAGAGGTGTAATAAGATGGAGGAGTATATAACTATACAGGGTGTAATAAGATGGAGGAGTATATAACTATACAGGGGTGTAATAAGATGGAGGAGTATATAACTATACAGGGTGTAATAAGATGGAGGAGTATATAACTATACAGGGTGTAATAAGATGGAGGAGTATATAACTATACAGAGGTGTAATAAGATGGAGGAGTATATAACTATACAGAGGTGTAATAAGATGGAGGAGTATATAACTATACAGGGTGTAATAAGATGGAGGAGTATATAACTATACAGAGGTGTAATAAGATGGAGGAGTATATAACTATACAGAGGTGTAATAAGATGGAGGAGTATATAACTATACAGAGGTGTAATAAGATGGAGGAGTATATAACTATACAGAGGTGTAATAAGATGGAGGAGTCTATAACTATACAGGGTGTAATAACATGGAGGAGTATATAACTATACAGAGGTGTAATAAGATGGAGGAGTATATAACTATACAGAGGTGTAATAAGATGGAGGAGTCTATAACTATACAGGGGTGTAATAAGATGGAGGAGTATATAACTATACAGGGTGTAATAAGATGGAGGAGTATATAACTATACAGGGGTGTAATAAGATGGAGGAGTATATAACTATACAGGGGTGTAATAAGATGGAGGAGTATATAACTATACAGAGGTGTAATAAGATGGAGGAGTCTATAACTATACAGGGTGTAATAACATGGAGGAGTATATAACTATACAGGGTGTAATAAGATGGAGGAGTATATAACTATACAGGGTGTAATAAGATGGAGGAGTATATAACTATACAGAGGTGTAATAAGATGGAGGAGTGTATAACTATACAGAGGTGTAATAAGATGGAGGAGTATATAACTATACAGAGGTGTAATAAGATGGAGGAGTATATAACTATACAGGGGTGTAATAAGATGGAGTAGTATATAACTATACAGGGTGTAATAAGATGGAGGAGTATATAACTATACAGAGGTGTAATAAGATGGAGGAGTATATAACTATACAGAGGTGTAATAAGATGGAGGAGTATATAACTATACAGGGTGTAATAAGATGGAGGAGTATATAACTATACAGGGTGTAATAAGATGGAGGAGTATATAACTATACAGAGGTGTAATAAGATGGAGGAGTATATAACTATACAGAGGTGTAATAAGATGGAGGAGTATATAACTATACAGGGGTGTAATAAGATGGAGGAGTATATAACTATACAGGGGTGTAATAAGATGGAGGAGTATATAACTATACAGGGGTGTAATAAGATGGAGGAGTATATAACTATACAGGGGTGTAATAAGATGGAGGAGTATATAACTATACAGAGGTGTAATAAGATGGAGGAGTATATAACTATACAGGGTGTAATAAGATGGAGGAGTATATAACTATACAGGGGTGTAATAAGATGGAGGAGTATATAACTATACAGGGTGTAATAAGATGGAGGAGTATATAACTATACAGGGTGTAATAAGATGGAGGAGTATATAACTATACAGAGGTGTAATAAGATGGAGGAGTATATAACTATACAGAGGTGTAATAAGATGGAGGAGTATATAACTATACAGGGTGTAATAAGATGGAGGAGTATATAACTATACAGAGGTGTAATAAGATGGAGGAGTATATAACTATACAGAGGTGTAATAAGATGGAGGAGTATATAACTATACAGAGGTGTAATAAGATGGAGGAGTATATAACTATACAGAGGTGTAATAAGATGGAGGAGTCTATAACTATACAGGGTGTAATAACATGGAGGAGTATATAACTATACAGAGGTGTAATAAGATGGAGGAGTATATAACTATACAGAGGTGTAATAAGATGGAGGAGTCTATAACTATACAGGGGTGTAATAAGATGGAGGAGTATATAACTATACAGGGTGTAATAAGATGGAGGAGTATATAACTATACAGGGGTGTAATAAGATGGAGGAGTATATAACTATACAGGGGTGTAATAAGATGGAGGAGTATATAACTATACAGAGGTGTAATAAGATGGAGGAGTCTATAACTATACAGGGTGTAATAACATGGAGGAGTATATAACTATACAGGGTGTAATAAGATGGAGGAGTATATAACTATACAGGGTGTAATAAGATGGAGGAGTATATAACTATACAGAGGTGTAATAAGATGGAGGAGTGTATAACTATACAGAGGTGTAATAAGATGGAGGAGTATATAACTATACAGAGGTGTAATAAGATGGAGGAGTATATAACTATACAGGGGTGTAATAAGATGGAGTAGTATATAACTATACAGGGTGTAATAAGATGGAGGAGTATATAACTATACAGAGGTGTAATAAGATGGAGGAGTATATAACTATACAGAGGTGTAATAAGATGGAGGAGTATATAACTATACAGGGTGTAATAAGATGGAGGAGTATATAACTATACAGGGTGTAATAAGATGGAGGAGTATATAACTATACAGAGGTGTAATAAGATGGAGGAGTATATAACTATACAGAGGTGTAATAAGATGGAGGAGTATATAACTATACAGGGGTGTAATAAGATGGAGGAGTATATAACTATACAGGGGTGTAATAAGATGGAGGAGTATATAACTATACAGGGGTGTAATAAGATGGAGGAGTATATAACTATACAGGGGTGTAATAAGATGGAGGAGTATATAACTATACAGAGGTGTAATAAGATGGAGGAGTATATAACTATACAGGGTGTAATAAGATGGAGGAGTATATAACTATACAGGGGTGTAATAAGATGGAGGAGTATATAACTATACAGGGTGTAATAAGATGGAGGAGTATATAACTATACAGGGTGTAATAAGATGGAGGAGTATATAACTATACAGAGGTGTAATAAGATGGAGGAGTATATAACTATACAGAGGTGTAATAAGATGGAGGAGTATATAACTATACAGAGGTGTAATAAGATGGAGGAGTATATAACTATACAGGGTGTAATAAGATGGAGGAGTATATAACTATACAGAGGTGTAATAAGATGGAGGAGTATATAACTATACAGAGGTGTAATAGGATGGAGGAGTCTATAACTATACAGAGGTGTAATAAGATGGAGGAGTATATAACTATACAGAGGTGTAATAAGATGGAGGAGTATATAACTATACAGAGGTGTAATAAGATGGAGGAGTCTATAACTATACAGGGTGTAATAACATGGAGGAGTATATAACTATACAGAGGTGTAATAAGATGGAGGAGTCTATAACTATACAGAGGTGTAATAAGATGGAGGAGTCTATAACTATACAGGGGTGTAATAAGATGGAGGAGTATATAACTATACAGGGTGTAATAAGATGGAGGAGTATATAACTATACAGGGGTGTAATAAGATGGAGGAGTATATAACTATACAGGGGTGTAATAAGATGGAGGAGTATATAACTATACAGAGGTGTAATAAGATGGAGGAGTCTATAACTATACAGGGTGTAATAACATGGAGGAGTATATAACTATACAGGGTGTAATAAGATGGAGGAGTATATAACTATACAGGGTGTAATAAGATGGAGGAGTATATAACTATACAGAGGTGTAATAAGATGGAGGAGTGTATAACTATACAGAGGTGTAATAAGATGGAGGAGTATATAACTATACAGAGGTGTAATAAGATGGAGGAGTATATAACTATACAGGGGTGTAATAAGATGGAGGAGTATATAACTATACAGGGTGTAATAAGATGGAGGAGTATATAACTATACAGGGGTGTAATAAGATGGAGTAGTATATAACTATACAGGGGTGTAATAAGATGGAGTAGTATATAACTATACAGAGGTGTAATAAGATGGAGGAGTATATAACTATACAGGGTGTAATAAGATGGAGGAGTATATAACTATACAGGGTGTAATAACATGGAGGAGTATATAACTATACAGGGTGTAATAAGATGGAGGAGTATATAACTATACAGGGGTGTAATAAGATGGAGGAGTATATAACTATACAGAGGTGTAATAAGATGGAGGAGTATATAACTATACAGGGTGTAATAAGATGGAGGAGTATATAACTATACAGAGGTGTAATAAGATGGAGGAGTATATAACTATACAGGGTGTAATAAGATGGAGGAGTATATAACTATACAGAGGTGTAATAAGATGGAGGAGTATATAACTATACAGGGTGTAATAAGATGGAGGAGTATATAACTATACAGGGTGTAATAACATGGAGGAGTATATAACTATACAGGGTGTAATAAGATGGAGGAGTATATAACTATACAGGGGTGTAATAAGATGGAGGAGTATATAACTATACAGGGTGTAATAAGATGGAGGAGTATATAACTATACAGGGGTGTAATAAGATGGAGTAGTATATAACTATACAGGGGTGTAATAAGATGGAGTAGTATATAACTATACAGGGTGTAATAACATGGAGGAGTATATAACTATACAGGGTGTAATAACATGGAGGAGTATATAACTATACAGAGGTGTAATAAGATGGAGGAGTATATAACTATACAGGGTGTAATAAGATGGAGGAGTATATAACTATACAGGGTGTAATAAGATGGAGGAGTATATAACTATACAGAGGTGTAATAAGATGGAGGAGTATATAACTATACAGGGTGTAATAAGATGGAGGAGTATATAACTATACAGGGTGTAATAACATGGAGGAGTATATAACTATACAGGGTGTAATAACATGGAGGAGTATATAACTATACAGAGGTGTAATAAGATGGAGGAGTATATAACTATACAGGGTGTAATAAGATGGAGGAGTATATAACTATACAGGGGTGTAATAAGATGGAGGAGTATATAACTATACAGGGGTGTAATAAGATGGAGGAGTATATAACTATACAGGGTGTAATAAGATGGAGGAGTATATAACTATACAGGGTGTAATAAGATGGAGGAGTATATAACTATACAGGGTGTAATAAGGAGTATCAGGCTTCCTATACGTGTTATACACACTCCCAGTTATCTCCTTGTATAATACCTGCACTACACAGGAGCCGCCATGATGAAGGTCCTTCTCTCTCACATCCACGTCTGTCCTGTCAGCTCATCAAGTTCCCGCTCAGCAGCAACAACCAATAACATTACAGTATGGTTGAGTGACAGTCCTGGGAGCCAATCAGCAGTCACTACAGCGGCCAGCCCCCGAGGTATGCTGGGAATAAATGACGTCACCGCTGATGGACTGGACGGACTAGTGGAAAGTATATAGCTGTGAGGAGAGAAGAGAAGAGTCAGCCATGACAGTCACATACTATATACTGAGGTAATTCTCTATATATTACTGTATACAGTCACATACTATATACTGAGGTAAGTCTCTATATATTACTGTATACAGTCACATACTATATACTGAGGTAATTCTCCTTATATTACTGTATATAGTCACATACAATATACTGAGGTAATTCTCCTTATATTACTGTATACAGTCACATACTATATACTGAGGTAATTCTCTATATATTACTGTATACAGTCACATACTATATACTGAGGTAATTCTCCTTATATTACTGTATACAGTCACATACTATATACTGAGGTAATTCTCCTTATATTAATGTATACAGTCACATACTATATACTGAGGTAATTCTCTATATATTACTGTATACAGTCACACACTATATACTGAGGTAAGACTCCTTATATTACTGTATACAGTCACATACTATATACTGAGGTAATTCTCTATATATTACTGTATACAGTCACATACTATATACTGAGGTAATTCTCCTTATATTACTGTATACAGTCACATACTATATACTGAGGTAATTCTCCCTATATTACTGTATACAGTCACATACTATATACTGAGGTAAGTCTCCTTATATTACTGTATACAGTCACATACTATATACTGAGGTAATTCTCCTTATATTACTGTATACAGTCACATACTATATACTGAGGTAATTCTCCTTATATTACTGTATCCAGTCACATACTATATACTGAGGTAAGTCTCCTTATATTACTGTATACTGTCACATACTATATACTGAGGTAAGTCTCCTTATATTACTGTATACAGTCACATACTATATACTGAGGTAAGTCTCCTTATATTACTGTATACAGTCACATACTATATACTGAGCTAATTCTCTATATATTACTGTATACAGTCACATACTATATACTGAGGTAATTCTCTATATATTACTGTATACAGTCACATACTATATACTGAGGTAATTCTCTATATATTACTGTGTACAGTCACATACTTTATACTGAGGTAATTCTCCTTATATTACTGTATACAGTCACATACTATATACTGAGGTAATTCTCCTTATATTACTGTATACAGTCACACACTATATACTGAGCTAATTCTCTATATATTACTGTATACAGTCACATACTATATACTGTTGAGGTCAAATCATAATACCCCAGAGATATGCTGTCTGTAAAGGAAAATTAATTAACAGGCCAAGATCGGCCTCCGCCATCTTTTAGCCTGGAGAATCATGAAGACACATGGTGGTCGTGTATCAAAATGGATTCTACTTTAATGGTGGCTAGAACAAAGTATATATCACATGGCATAGACAGAACAGGATTGGCTAGTATAATTAGCATACATCCATTGGTGGAGAAGTTTGTAACAATAGCCCTGATGCATATCTATTGGATAAGAAACTGGAGAGAGGTCACCCCCCCCCTGAGGACTCTAAAATGGAGTCTTGTGAGCACATGGTATGGTGACCGCATGGTCACACAAAATGGCAGCCATCAGCACATGTCTCAAATACACACCCTAGATGTCTATCTCATGGTATTCTAAAGACAATAGGCATCCTGTTGGAGACAATTAGCTTAATTACCCTTCTCTTGTCCCTTTATCTTAAAAAGGGTCTTTGGTCTTTGATCCTTTCCTAACAATGCCCGTGGTTCCTGCCGAACTGTCTCCATTTTAATTAGTTTCTTTGTAAGATTGCATCACCCAATACACAGAGCATAGTATTTACATAACCAGTCTGGCAAGATCCAAACTGCATCTCTCTGGGAGAGAGAGATGGACAGATAGAACCATCTCAGCCCCCACCTCTATACACAATTTTTCATAAGATATTATTGTTCCCCCACAATTCCCCCATTAAGACATTTATTATTTTTCATATCAGATGAGTACGTTCACTTAGTTCCCTAAATGCCAGCCCTGCTGGATTCCCCATCTGATATTTTTTTTTATAAATTTCTACCACTTCATAACATCTATTAAAACATATCAAAATTAACTTGAAAGAAAATACTATATACACAATATGCCCATGGCAATTTGTACAATGTTTTGCCATATCCCCATTATCCTTTTAGGAAAGCAAAACAAAAAAACAAACAAATAATGTCCATTTCTTCATTCCTGCCGTGATTCAGGAATCTTTGTATAATGGGAAGCAGGTATCCTCCAATTTGACAGAGGTGGCAGTTGTCATCAGCACTTGGGAGGGGGCGTCTTTCTGATATGTCTTTTCACTATCACCCAATCACCACCTGCAAGCTATGTGCTCCTGGAAAAAATCAAAAGATCAAACAGGGTCTAGAATAGAAGAAAACGCCTGTTCATGTGTTACTTTCAGTCTTTGACACAAGTTCTGGACATAGCTGGCAGTACTTCTCATACTTAAGTTGTGAAGTCTGGGGAAAATACAACCCTTAGTCTAAGCACCCTTCCATAAAGCACCTTGAGTGTGCACTTCAACCTTTTCTACTTTGCCTGAACTCTGCTCAATCCCCAATACATACAATATTTTATTCATTATTTCACCTGTGAAATGTGTCCCTCTATCAGACTCTCTCATCTCAGGTATCCCCAATCTACACACAAGCTCAGATATCAATTTCTTGGCAGTTACCTGCGTCGTTGCTCGGCTGATCCAACCTGAGAACAAAATCCACACAGACCAACACATTTGTACGTTGTAAATTCAGGCAATTGTATGTAATGGATACAGGGGTTTTGGTGTGCATGCGGTGTGTCTTAACTACCTGTCCTGGATTGTGTAGAGCACATATGTGACATGCTTTTACGTGATTCCCTGCAGCCCTTCCAACCTGAGGCAAACTATAGTTTACCCACTAATGACTCCATGGCATTTCAAGAGGCGTGCACCTTACCGTGGGCCAAACCAGCCATTTGGGGGTACACTGATTTATCCCCCATTTTCACATTCTCTGGCACCAGCCTTTGTCCATTTCTCAATTTCCTCACCAGTCACCTTAGAGTACAGCCCCTTGGGGTCTGCTATTTTTCTCACCTGGTTGAGACCCTTCCATGGCGGTAGTGCCGCTGCTTACTCAGCCTATTTCCAATACTCTCAGGGTCTCTTCCCTTTGTGTGAGCTCTGACTTTCACAATTGCCAACTGCTTAGGGAGCAATATGGCCATATCTCAACTGACTTGCTAAGTTTCCTTTCTTAATTGGTTTGCCCTGTGCCATCAGGAAGTTCCTAGACCTCCATATTGGACCATAACCATGTGCAATGCCAAAAGCATACCAGGAGTCAGTGTAAATGTTTGCTGTGCTATCAGGCTTCTATAAGGTCAGCCTCTTATACTGACATGTGTGGTGGAAGGGCTTCTTATACTATGGTGTCATGTATAATGACTACAGCATACCCTGTATTCAAATTTGCCTTTTTCTGTTAGGTACCTGGAACCGTCCACAAATATCTCATAGTCAGGATTCTCCAATGGGGCGTCAGTGACATGACCGAAGCCGCCTCTTCTGAGAGGGAGTTTAAAAATATCTCATCTACCAAATATCTCATTATCTACTCCCCCCCTTTGAATCATGAACTCCTACTGGTATAAGAGTTGCAGGATTCAAAAGTCAAATAACGCTGAAATGAGATGTTTGAGGAGGATGTAGAGCAAATTCCATGTTACTCTATCTTGCCAAAGAAATATGACATCTGTCTATCTGTGTGAGGATTGCCTTACCACCGTTCTGATAGAGGAAAACACATCAGGTTCATGTCTGTCTATCTGTGGCACAAAGAATAAAAAAAAAAATTTAAATTATCAACATACCACAATAATATTCACTTAATCTCCCATAAAACATTTGTCTAATCTTTTTCATACACTGGTGGTTTTTGCTATCACTTCTTTTAGTTAAGGTGATAATAAGAGACACTTCTAATTAGATTTCCAGTGTCTCACTTTAAGCTACACAGGGCAATACAATACTCTATTTACCCTTTAGCCATTATACAATAGGACTTTTGACACTAATTAAGACACTAATTAAGACATTCTGTTGTTTAAGGGTACAGCCATTGTAAGTGGTTGGCTGGCTAAAACTTGCCAAACCTGTATTCAGACTTATTTATACAATCCTAAGTAAATTCAATTCTCTACAACTTCTAATTATTTCAGAATCACAACTAATTCATTAAATGCTCAAAATATATCAGCAGAGAAGGCAAAAACTTTAAGGGATCAATCTATCTCCCCCCTCCCCCGTCATAACAAGAATTTATACACAAAAACACATTACAGAGCAGACATCCGAGTGACTTCTAATCTACTTAGTCAGATGTCTATCACCTTGTAGCAAACAATGCCACAGAAATACCACTTTTGTTTTGTAAAACTATGATTTATCTTTACCTGCGTGTACATATTAAGATAGCTCTCATGCATTGCCTACCCCTTATGGTGCCTAATCCCATATCAGAAGGATCAATCTGAATAGAAATGACCAATAACATTTTACAAGTATTAGATAAAACTTTTTCACAAAATAATTCCCAATTGTTAACATTCATGGGTTTACAGTATAAACTCATAACCAATAAACACCTAGAGTACCTAGTACATGTACATGGTATATCAAGTACATCTCATATTCACCAGAAGACATATATATATATTCAACGATGGAAAAGAACTCATATCTACTTGTCACCACCCTCTGTGGGACTATCAGCATTCAATTTCTTCATCTGCTCCCTGTGGAGTTTAAAAATGTAACAATATAAACATGAACAAACAGAGCATGTGCATATAGCAAATACATGTAACACATATGTGCCCATTCATATACATACATGCAAACTTCACACTGGAGCTCCAGACACACACACACATCCATTGAATCATAAAGAACTTGTCAAATTTTCTTATTTGCCTACAAATAATCACAGAGTTAGTTATAATTCCTGCACAGCTGAATATTGAGGGAAAATAAACAAACAAATCATTAGATGGCTTCGTTTTCTTATCAATGTGTATATCACTGAAAAAAAAAATAAACATAATAATGATTATCTAAAATTTATGCCATTAATCCAATTCTAAAGACATTAAATATGATTTAAACAGCCAATACTGATACCAACATTACATATTAATATTTCTGTGCAGTCTTCGAATATTTCCATGGCAGACCCCACTCATCTAGTTGCTACAGATGCTCAGAAACTCTTAAACTATATTTGAGGTTTTGCCTTAAGGGCCAACTGCCAGAATTTTAACATTTTTCTTTATGAGATTTCAATCAAAGTTTTTACCACTGTTACACAAGGCTTAAAAATCAAATACTGGCATTTCTAAAAACAGCTTACATTATACAGTTACAAATTATTAAACCATATATTCATAATTCTCCATACATTATACCAATGATGTTACATCGTATCACTCATAGCTGAAATCTTAGCTAACTGCCGTGTCTCCCCTCCCCCCTTCTTGCTACCAAACCTGTATACCATGATACCTCTGCTGTGGATATATACGAGTCACACTGGGGGGAGGGGCCTGACCTTCATCATCACTCACATGGCACTAACAACACAATGCCATGTGCAGAATGCATTGATCTTTTAACTGGACTGAGTGTGTGTCCACTATGCATTTCCTTACACTAAGGAAAATATACAAACACTGAATACCTTATTTCTGTAACTATTCTTTCCTATACCCTTACTTAATTTTTTTTTTTTTTTCAACTATCCAACATCTTATCAGCAGTTTATTTCATCCTTTTCCACCTGCTCTTTCTTTAAACTATCTCTTGGACTGATTTCCATACCGGCTGACTCTGCACTCCTCCCATTCTGTTCTTCAATCAGAGCTTATATTTCCCTTTGTAACTGATGCTCCTGTATCTGTCCTGCATGATCTAATCTCCATTGGTTCCCAACATTTACTATCAAACAATCCTATCTTAGGAACCCCTGCTCTCTTAAGGATTTTTTATTTATTTATTTTTTTTCTTTTACTTGGGCGGCAACTTCTCTCTCTCATCTCTATTAGTTCATATGGGGTATATTTATTTGGGGGATCACAAAGATTACTCCCCAGAACCACACAGATTTATTTGGGGGATCACAAAGATTACTCCCCAGAACCACACAGATTTATTTGGGGGATCACACAGATTACTCCCCAGAACCACACAGATTTATTTGGGGGATCACACAGATTACTCCCCAGAACCACACAGATTTATTTGGGGGATCACACAGATTACTCCCCGGAACCACACAGATTTATTTGGGGGATCACACAGATTACTCCCCGGAACCACACAGATTTATTTGGGGGATCACACAGATTACTCCCCGGAACCACACAGATTTATTTGGGGGATCACACAGATTACTCCCCGGAACCACACAGATTTATTTGGGGGATCACACAGATTACTCCCCGGAACCACACAGATTTATTTGGGGGATCACACAGATTACTCCCCGGAACCACACAGATTTATTTGGGGGATCACACAGATTACTCCCCATTTTCACTGAACTAATCTCTGTCTTTTAACTAAGGATGGAGACTGCCTGTACCGCCTTATACACTTTATAACAGATGTATCAATCAAATCACAGCATGGACAGTATACAAAGAATGAGATTTCCCATCCCCCTTTACAGACAATATATATTCTTTTAGGTTCTTTGCAAAAAGCTTGAGCTATCTATATAAGGAACATATGTGTTTACCTCACACTCGGACAGGAATACAAAAGTTCTTAGAAACACAGATCAAACTGTTAAGATTAAAGTTCTTACCTTGCAGCGCTGACTTTGTTGGATCTGTATTTCCAAGCACTCCTGTAATCTGGTCGTCCGGGGGATCAGCAAACCGTCTCCTCATCTCTCAAGCACCACGTTGGGCGCCAATTTCTGTTGAGGTCAAATCATAATACCCCAGAGATATGCTGTCTGTAAAGGAAAAATAATTAACAGGCCAAGATCGGCCTCCGCCATCTTTTAGCCTGGAGAATCATGAAGACACATGGTGGTCGTGTATCAAAATGGATTCTACTTTAATGGTGGCTAGAACAAAGTATATATCACATGGCATAGACAGAACAGGATTGGCTAGTATAATTAGCATACATCCATTGGTGGAGAAGTTTGTAACAATAGCCCTGATGCATATCTATTGGATAAGAAACTGGAGAGAGGTCACCCCCCCCCTGAGGACTCTAAAATGGAGTCTTGTGAGCACATGGTCTGGTGACCGCAAACTTCACACAAAATGGCAGCCATCAGCACATGTCTCAAATACACACCCTAGATGTCTATCTCATGGTATTCTAAAGACAATAGGCATCCTGTTAGAGACAATTAGCTTAATTACCCTTCTCATGTCCCTTTATCTTAAAAAGGGTCTTTGGTCTTTGATCCTTTCCTAACAATGCCCGTGGTTCCTGCCGAACTGTCTCCATTTTAATTAGTTTCTTTGTAAGATTGCATCACCCAATACACAGAGCATAGTATTTACATAACCAGTCTGGCAAGATCCAAACTGCATCTCTCTGGGAGAGAGAGATGGACAGATAGAACCATCTCAGCCCCCACCTCTATACACAATTTTTCATAAGATATCACTAGCCCCCCACAATACTGAGGTAATTCTCTATATATTACTGTGTACAGTCACATACTTTATACTGAGGTAATTCTCCTTATATTACTGTATACAGTCACATACTATATACTGAGGTAATTCTCCATATATTACTGTATACAGTCACATACTATATACTGAGGTAAGTCTCCTTATATTACTGTATACAGTCACATACTATATACTGAGGTAATTCTCCTTATATTACTGTATACAGTCACATACTATATACTGAGGTAATTCTCCTTATATTACTGTATACAGTCACATACTATATACTGAGGTAATTCTCCCTATATTACTGTATATAGTCACATACTATATACTGAGGTAATTCTCCTTATATTAATGTATACAGTCACATACTATATACTGAGGTAATTCTCTATATATTACTGTGTACAGTCACATACTATATACTGAGGTAATTCTCTATATATTACTGTATACAGTCACATACTTTATACTGAGGTAATTCTCCTTATATTACTGTATACAGTCACATACAATATACTGAGGTAATTCTCCCTATATTACTGTATATAGTCACATACTATATACTGAGGTAATTCTCCTTATATTAATGTATACAGTCACATACTATATACTGAGGTAATTCTCCATATATTACTGTATACAGTCACATACTATATACTGAGATAATTCTCCTTATATTACTGTATACAGTCACATACAATATACTGAGGTAATTCTCCTTATATTACTGTATATAGTCACATACTATATACTGAGATAATTCTCCTTATATTACTGTATACAGTCACATACAATATACTGAGGTAATTCTCCTTATATTACTGTATACAGTCACATACTATATACTGAGGTAATTCTCCTTATATTACTGTATACAGTCACATACTATATACTGAGGTAATTCTCTATATATTACTGTGTACAGTCACATACTATATACTGAGGTAATTCTCTATATATTACTGTATACAGTCACATACTATATACTGAGGTAATTCTCCTTATATTACTGTATACAGTCACATACTATATACTGAGGTAAGTCTCCTTATATTACTGTATACAGTCACACACTATATACTAAGGTAATTCTCTATATATTACTGTATACAGTCACATACTATATACTGAGGTAAGTCTCCATATATTACTGTATACAGTCACATACTATATACTGAGGTAATTCTCTATATATTACTGTATACAGTCACATACTATATACTGAGGTAATTCTCTATATATTACTGTATACAGTCACATACTATATACTGAGGTAATTCTCTATATATTACTGTATACAGTCACATACTTTATACTGAGGTAATTCTCCTTATATTACTGTATACAGTCACATACAATATACTGAGGTAATTCTCCCTATATTACTGTATATAGTCACATACTATATACTGAGGTAATTCTCCTTATATTAATGTATACAGTCACATACTATATACTGAGGTAATTCTCCATATATTACTGTATACAGTCACATACAATATACTGAGGTAATTCTCCTTATATTACTGTATATAGTCACATACTATATACTGAGGTAATTCTCCTTATATTACTGTATATAGTCACATACAATATACTGAGGTAATTCTCCCTATATTACTGTATATAGTCACATACTATATACTGAGGTAAGTCTCCTTATATTACTGTATACAGTCACATACTATATACTGAGGTAATTCTCCTTATATTACTGTATACAGTCACATACTATATACAGAGGTAATTCTCCTTATATTTCTGTATACAGTCACATACTATATACTGAGGTAATTCTCTATATATTACTGTATACAGTCACATACTATATACAGAGGTAATTCTCTATATATTACTGTATACAGTCACATACTATATACTGAGGTAAGTCTCCTTATATTACTGTATGCAGTCACATACTATATACACAGGTAATTCTCCTTATATTACTGTATACAGTCACATACTATATACTGAGGTAAGTCTCCTTATATTACTGTATGCAGTCACATACTATATACAGAGGTAATTCTCCTTATATTACTGTATACAGTCACATACTATATACACAGGTAATTCTCCTTATATTACTGTATACAGTCACATACTATATACTGAGGTAATTCTCCTTATATTACTGTATACAGTCACATACTATATACTGAGGTAATTCTCTATATATTACTGTATACAGTCACATACTATATACTGAGGTAATTCTCCTTATATTACTGTATACAGTCACATACTATATACTGAGCTAATTCTCCTTATATTACTGTATACAGTCACATACTATATACTGAGGTAATTCTCTATATATTACTGTATACAGTCACATACTATATACTGAGGTAATTCTCTATATATTACTGTATACAGTCACATACTATATACTGAGGTAATTCTCCTTATATTACTGTATACAGTCACATACTATATACTGAGGTAATTCTCCTTATATTACTGTATACAGTCACATACTATATACTGAGGTAATTCTCCTTATATTACTGTATATAGTCACATACTATATACTGAGGTAATTCTCCCTATATTACTGTATACAGTCACATACTATATACTGAGGTAATTCTCTATATATTACTGTATACAGTCACATACTATATACTGAGGTAATTCTCCTTATATTACTGTATATAGTCACATACTATATACTGAGGTAATTCTCCATATATTACTGTATACAGTCACACACTATATACTGAGGTAAGTCTCCTTATATTACTGTATACAGTCACATACTATATACTGAGGTAATTCTCCCTATATTACTGTATACAGTCACATACTATATACTGAGGTAATTCTCCTTATATTACTGTATACAGTCACATACTATATACTGAGCTAATTCTCTATATATTACTGTATACAGTCACATACTATATACTGAGGTAATTCTCCTTATATTACTGTATACAGTCACATACTATATACTGAGGTAAGTCTCCTTATATTACTGTATGCAGTCACATACTATATACTGAGGTAATTCTCCTTATATTACTGTATACAGTCACATACTATATACTGAGGTAATTCTCCTTATATTACTGTATACAGTCACATACTATATACTGAGGTAATTCTCCCTATATTACTGTAAACAGTCACATACTATATACTGAGGTCACTCTCTATATATTACTGTATACAGTCACATACTATATACTGAGGTCATTCTCTATATATTACTGTATACAGTCACATACTATATACTGAGGTAATTCTCTATATATTACTGTATACAGTCACATACTATATACTGAGGTAATTCTCCTTATATTACTGTATATAGTCACATACTATATACTGAGGTAATTCTCCTTATATTACTGTATACAGTCACATACTATATACTGAGGTAATTCTCCTTATATTACTGTATACAGTCACATACTATATACTGAGGTAATTCTCTATATATTACTGTATACAGTCACATACTATATACTGAGGTAATTCTCCTTATATTACTGTATACAGTCACATACTATATACTGAGGTAAGTCTCCTTATATTACTGTATACAGTCACATACTATATACTGAGGTAATTCTCCTTATATTACTGTATACAGTCACTTACTATATACTGAGGTAATTCTCTATATATTCTCTATATATTACTGTATACAGTCACATGCTATATACTGAGGTAAGTCTCCTTATATTACTGTATGCAGTCACATACTATATACTGAGGTAATTCTCCTTATATTACTGTATACAGTCACATACTATATACAGAGGTAATTCTCTATATATTATTGTATACAGTCACATACTATATACTGAGGTAATTCTCTATATATTACTGTATACAGTCACATACTATATACAGAGGTAATTCTCCTTATATTACTGTATACAGTCACATACTATATACACAGGTAATTCTCCTTATATTACTGTATTCAGTCACATACTATATACACAGGTAATTCTCCTTATATTACTGTATACAGTCACATACTATATACTGAGCTAATTCTCCTTATATTACTGTATACAGTCACATACTATATACTGAGGTAATTCTCTATATATTACTGTATATAGTCACATACTATATACTGAGGTAATTCTCCCTATATTACTGTATATAGTCACATACTATATACTGAGATAATTCTCTATATATTACTGTATACAGTCACATACTATATACTGAGGTAATTCTCCTTATATTACTGTATATAGTCACATACTATATACTGAGGTAATTCTCCTTATATTACTGTATACAGTCACATACTATATACTGAGGTAATTCTCCATATATTACTGTATACAGTCACACACTATATACTGAGGTAAGTCTCCTTATATTACTGTATACAGTCACATACTATATACTGAGGTAATTCTCCTTATATTACTGTATACAGTCACATACTATATACTGAGGTAATTCTCCTTATATTACTGTATACAGTCACATACTATATACTGAGGTAATTCTCTATATATTACTGTATACAGTCACATACTATATACTGAGGTAATTCTCCTTATATTACTGTATACAGTCACATACTATATACTGAGGTAAGTCTCCTTATATTACTGTATACAGTCACATACTATATACTGAGGTAATTCTCCTTATATTACTGTATACAGTCACTTACTATATACTGAGGTAATTCTCTATATATTCTCTATATATTACTGTATACAGTCACATGCTATATACTGAGGTAAGTCTCCTTATATTACTGTATGCAGTCACATACTATATACTGAGGTAATTCTCCTTATATTACTGTATACAGTCACATACTATATACAGAGGTAATTCTCTATATATTATTGTATACAGTCACATACTATATACTGAGGTAATTCTCTATATATTACTGTATACAGTCACATACTATATACAGAGGTAATTCTCCTTATATTACTGTATACAGTCACATACTATATACAGAGGTAATTCTCCTTATATTACTGTATTCAGTCACATACTATATACTGAGGTAATTCTCTATATATTACTGTATACAGTCACATACTATATACTGAGGTAATTCTCCTTATATTACTGTATACAGTCACATACTATATACTGAGGTAAGTCTCCTTATATTACTGTATACAGTCACACACTATATACTAAGGTAATTCTCTATATATTACTGTATACAGTCACATACTATATACTGAGGTAAGTCTCCATATATTACTGTATACAGTCACATACTATATACTGAGGTAATTCTCTATATATTACTGTATACAGTCACATACTATATACTGAGGTAATTCTCTATATATTACTGTATACAGTCACATACTATATACTGAGGTAATTCTCTATATATTACTGTATACAGTCACATACTTTATACTGAGGTAATTCTCCTTATATTACTGTATACAGTCACATACAATATACTGAGGTAATTCTCCCTATATTACTGTATATAGTCACATACTATATACTGAGGTAATTCTCCTTATATTAATGTATACAGTCACATACTATATACTGAGGTAATTCTCCATATATTACTGTATACAGTCACATACAATATACTGAGGTAATTCTCCTTATATTACTGTATATAGTCACATACTATATACTGAGGTAATTCTCCTTATATTACTGTATATAGTCACATACAATATACTGAGGTAATTCTCCCTATATTACTGTATATAGTCACATACTATATACTGAGGTAAGTCTCCTTATATTACTGTATACAGTCACATACTATATACTGAGGTAATTCTCCTTATATTACTGTATACAGTCACATACTATATACAGAGGTAATTCTCCTTATATTTCTGTATACAGTCACATACTATATACTGAGGTAATTCTCTATATATTACTGTATACAGTCACATACTATATACAGAGGTAATTCTCTATATATTACTGTATACAGTCACATACTATATACTGAGGTAAGTCTCCTTATATTACTGTATGCAGTCACATACTATATACACAGGTAATTCTCCTTATATTACTGTATACAGTCACATACTATATACTGAGGTAAGTCTCCTTATATTACTGTATGCAGTCACATACTATATACAGAGGTAATTCTCCTTATATTACTGTATACAGTCACATACTATATACACAGGTAATTCTCCTTATATTACTGTATACAGTCACATACTATATACTGAGGTAATTCTCCTTATATTACTGTATACAGTCACATACTATATACTGAGGTAATTCTCTATATATTACTGTATACAGTCACATACTATATACTGAGGTAATTCTCTATATATTACTGTATACAGTCACATACTATATACTGAGGTAATTCTCCTTATATTACTGTATACAGTCACATACTATATACTGAGGTAATTCTCCTTATATTACTGTATATAGTCACATACTATATACTGAGGTAATTCTCCCTATATTACTGTATATAGTCACATACTATATACTGAGGTAATTCTCTATATATTACTGTATACAGTCACATACTATATACTGAGGTAATTCTCCTTATATTACTGTATATAGTCACATACTATATACTGAGGTAATTCTCCATATATTACTGTATACAGTCACACACTATATACTGAGGTAAGTCTCCTTATATTACTGTATACAGTCACATACTATATACTGAGGTAATTCTCCCTATATTACTGTATACAGTCACATACTATATACTGAGGTAATTCTCCTTATATTACTGTATACAGTCACATACTATATACTGAGCTAATTCTCTATATATTACTGTATACAGTCACATACTATATACTGAGGTAATTCTCCTTATATTACTGTATACAGTCACATACTATATACTGAGGTAAGTCTCCTTATATTACTGTATGCAGTCACATACTATATACTGAGGTAATTCTCCTTATATTACTGTATACAGTCACATACTATATACTGAGGTAATTCTCCTTATATTACTGTATACAGTCACATACTATATACTGAGGTAATTCTCCTTATATTACTGTATACAGTCACATACTATATACTGAGGTCACTCTCTATATATTACTGTATACAGTCACATACTATATACTGAGGTCATTCTCTATATATTACTGTATACAGTCACATACTATATACTGAGGTAATTCTCTATATATTACTGTATACAGTCACATACTATATACTGAGGTAATTCTCCTTATATTACTGTATATAGTCACATACTATATACTGAGGTAATTCTCCTTATATTACTGTATACAGTCACATACTATATACTGAGGTAATTCTCCTTATATTACTGTATACAGTCACATACTATATACTGAGGTAATTCTCTATATATTACTGTATACAGTCACATACTATATACTGAGGTAATTCTCCTTATATTACTGTATACAGTCACATACTATATACTGAGGTAAGTCTCCTTATATTACTGTATACAGTCACATACTATATACTGAGGTAATTCTCCTTATATTACTGTATACAGTCACTTACTATATACTGAGGTAATTCTCTATATATTCTCTATATATTACTGTATACAGTCACATGCTATATACTGAGGTAAGTCTCCTTATATTACTGTATGCAGTCACATACTATATACTGAGGTAATTCTCCTTATATTACTGTATACAGTCACATACTATATACAGAGGTAATTCTCTATATATTATTGTATACAGTCACATACTATATACTGAGGTAATTCTCTATATATTACTGTATACAGTCACATACTATATACAGAGGTAATTCTCCTTATATTACTGTATACAGTCACATACTATATACACAGGTAATTCTCCTTATATTACTGTATTCAGTCACATACTATATACACAGGTAATTCTCCTTATATTACTGTATACAGTCACATACTATATACTGAGCTAATTCTCCTTATATTACTGTATACAGTCACATACTATATACTGAGGTAATTCTCTATATATTACTGTATATAGTCACATACTATATACTGAGGTAATTCTCCCTATATTACTGTATATAGTCACATACTATATACTGAGATAATTCTCTATATATTACTGTATACAGTCACATACTATATACTGAGGTAATTCTCCTTATATTACTGTATATAGTCACATACTATATACTGAGGTAATTCTCCTTATATTACTGTATACAGTCACATACTATATACTGAGGTAATTCTCCATATATTACTGTATACAGTCACACACTATATACTGAGGTAAGTCTCCTTATATTACTGTATACAGTCACATACTATATACAGAGGTAATTCTCCTTATATTACTGTATACAGTCACATACTATATACTGAGGTAATTCTCCTTATATTACTGTATACAGTCACATACTATATACTGAGGTAATTCTCCTTATATTACTGTATACAGTCACATACTATATACTGAGGTAATTCTCTATATATTACTGTATACAGTCACATACTATATACTGAGGTAATTCTCCTTATATTACTGTATACAGTCACATACTATATACTGAGGTAAGTCTCCTTATATTACTGTATACAGTCACATACTATATACTGAGGTAATTCTCCTTATATTACTGTATACAGTCACTTACTATATACTGAGGTAATTCTCTATATATTCTCTATATATTACTGTATACAGTCACATGCTATATACTGAGGTAAGTCTCCTTATATTACTGTATGCAGTCACATACTATATACTGAGGTAATTCTCCTTATATTACTGTATACAGTCACATACTATATACAGAGGTAATTCTCTATATATTATTGTATACAGTCACATACTATATACTGAGGTAATTCTCTATATATTACTGTATACAGTCACATACTATATACAGAGGTAATTCTCCTTATATTACTGTATACAGTCACATACTATATACAGAGGTAATTCTCCTTATATTACTGTATTCAGTCACATACTATATACACAGGTAATTCTCCTTATATTACTGTATACAGTCACATACTATATACTGAGCTAATTCTCCTTATATTACTGTATACAGTCACATACTATATACTGAGGTAATTCTCTATATATTACTGTATATAGTCACATACTATATACTGAGGTAATTCTCCCTATATTACTGTATATAGTCACATACTATATACTGAGATAATTCTCTATATATTACTGTATACAGTCACATACTATATACTGAGGTAATTCTCCTTATATTACTGTATATAGTCACATACTATATACTGAGGTAATTCTCCTTATATTACTGTATACAGTCACATACTATATACTGAGGTAATTCTCCATATATTACTGTATACAGTCACACACTATATACTGAGGTAAGTCTACTTATATTACTGTATACAGTCACATACTATATACTGAGGTAATTCTCCTTTTATTACTGTATACAGTCACATACTATATACAGAGGTAATTCTCCTTATATTACTGTATACAGTCACATACTATATACTGAGGTAATTCTCCTTATATTACTGTATACAGTCACATACTATATACACAGGTAATTCTCCTTATATTACTGTATACAGTCACAAACTATATACTGAGCTAATTCTCCTTATATTACTGTATACAGTCACATACTATATACTGAGGTAAGAATCCTTATATTACTGTATACAGTCACATACTATATACTGAGGTAATTCTCCTTATATTACTGTAGACAGTCACATACTATATACTGAGGTCATTCTCTATATATTATTGTATACAGTCACATACTATATACTGAGGTCATTCTCTATATTTTACTGTATACAGTCACATACTATATACTGAGGTAAGTCTCCTTATATTACTGTATACAGTCACATACTATATACAGAGGTAATTCTCCTTATATTACTGTATACAGTCACATACTATATACTGAGGTAATTCTCTATATATTACTGTATACAGTCACATACTATATACAGAGGTAATTCTCCTTATATTACTGTATATAGTCACATACTATATACTGAGGTAATTCTCTATATATTACTGTATACAGTCACATACTATATACTGAGGTAATTCTCTATATATTACTGTATACAGTCACATACTATATACTGAGGTAAGTCTTCTTATATTACTGTATACAGTCACATACTATATACTGAGGTATTTCTCCTTATATTACTGTATACAGTCACATACTATATACAGAGGTAATTCTCCTTATATTACTGTATACAGTCACATACTATATACTGAGGTAATTCTCTTTATATTACTGTATACAGTCACATACTATATACAGAGGTAATTCTCCTTATATTACTGTATACAGTCACATACTATATACTAAGGTAATTCTCCCTATATTACTGTATACAGTCACATACTATATACTGAGGTCATTCTCTATATATTACTGTATACAGTCACATACTATATACTGAGGTCATTCTCTATATATTACTGTATACAGTCACTTACTATATACTGAGGTAATTCTCTATATATTACTGTATACAGTCACTTATTATATACTGAGGTAATTCTCCTTATATTACTGTATACAGTCACATACTATATACTGAGGTAATTCTCCTTATATTACTGTATACAGTCACATACTATATACTGAGGTAATTCTCTATATATTACTGTATACAGTCACATACTATATACTGAGGTAAGTCTCCTTATATTACTGTATACAGTCACATACTATATACTGAGGTAATTCTCCTTATATTACTGTATACAGTCACAGACTATATACTGAGGTAATTCTCTATATATTACTGTATACAGTCACATACTATATACAGAGGTAATTCTCCTTATATTACTGTATACAGTCACATACTATATACTGAGGTAATTCTCCTTATATTACTGTATACAGTCACATACTATATACTGAGGTAATTCTCTATATATTACTGTATACAGTCACATACTATATACAAAGGTAATTCTCCTTATATTACTGTATACAGTCACATACTATATACAGAGGTAATTCTCCCTATATTACTGTATACAGTCACATACTATATACTGAGGTAATTCTCCCTATATTACTGTATACAGTCACATACTATATACTGAGGTCATTCTCTATATATTACTGTATACAGTCACATACTATATACAGAGGTCATTCTCTATATATTAATGTATACAGTCACATACTATATACTGAGGTAATTCTCTATATATTACTGTATACAGTCACATACTATATACAGAGGTCATTCTCTATATATTACTGTATACAGTCACATACTATATACTGAGGTAATTCTCTATATATTACTGTATACAGTCACATACTATATACTGATGTAATTCTCCTTATATTACTGTATACAGTCACATACTATATACTGAGGTAATTCTCCTTATATTACTGTATACAGTCACATACTATATACTGAGGTAATTCTCCTTATATTACTGTATATAGTCACATACTATATACTGAGGTAATTCTCCCTATATTACTGTATATAGTCACATACTATATACTGAGGTAATTCTCTATATATTACTGTATACAGTCACATACTATATACTGAGGTAATTCTCCTTATATTACTTTATATAGTCACATACTATATACTGAGGTAATTCTCCTTATATTACTGTATACAGTCACATACTATATACAGAGGTAATTCTCCTTATATTACTGTATACAGTCACATACTATACACTGAGGTAATTCTCCCTATATTACCGTATACAGTCACATACCATATACTGAGGTAATTCTCCTTATATTACTGTATACAGTCACATACTATATACTGAGCTAATTCTCTATATATTACTGTATACAGTCACATACTATATACTGAGGTAATTCTCCTTATATTACTGTATACAGTCACGTACTATATACTGAGGCAATTCTCCTTATATTACTGTATACAGTCACATACTATATACTGAGGTAAGTCTCCTTATATTACTGTATGCAGTCACATACTATATACTGAGCTAATTCTCCTTATATTACTGTATACAGTCACATACTATACACTGAGGTAATTCTCCTTATATTACTGTATACAGTCACATACTATATACTGAGCTAATTCTCTATATATTACTGTATACAGTCACATACTATATACTGAGGTAATTCTCCTTATATTACTGTATACAGTCACATACTATATACAGAGGTAATTCTCCTTATATTACTGTATACAGTCACATACTATATACACAGGTAATTCTCCTTATATTACTGTATACAGTCACATACTATATACTGAGCTAATTCTCCTTATATTACTGTATACAGTCACATACTATATACTGAGGTAATTCTCTATATATTACTGTATATAGTCACATACTATATACTGAGGTAATTCTCCTTATATTACTGTATATAGTCACATACTATATACTGAGGTAATTCTCCTTATATTACTGTATACAGTAACATACTATATACTGAGGTAATTCTCCATATATTACTGTATACAGTCACACACTATATACTGAGGTAAGTCTCCTTATATTACTGTATACAGTCACATACTATATACTGAGGTAATTCTCCTTATATTACTGTATACAGTCACATACTATATACTGAGGTAATTCTCCCTATATTACTGTATACAGTCACATACTATATACTGAGGTAATTCTCCTTATATTACTGTATACAGTCACATACTATATACACAGGTAATTCTCCTTATATTACTGTATACAGTCACATACTATATACTGAGGTAAGTCTCCTTATATTACTGTATACAGTCACATACTATATACTGAGGTAATTCTCCTTATATTACTGTATACAGTCACATACTATATACTGAGGTAATTCTCCTTATATTACTGTATACAGTCACATACTATATACTGAGGTAATTCTCCTTATATTACTGTATACAGTCACATACTATATACTGAGGTAATTCTCTATATATTACTGTATACAGTCACATACTATATACTGAGGTAATTCTCCTTATATTACTGTATACAGTCACAAACTATATACTGAGCTAATTCTCCTTATATTACTGTATACAGTCACATACTATATACTGAGGTAAGTCTCCTTATATTACTGTATACAGTCACATACTATATACTGAGGTAATTCTCCTTATATTACTGTATACAGTCACATACTATATACTGAGGTAATTCTCCTTATATTACTGTATACAGTCACATACTATATGCTGAGGTAATTCTCCCTATATTACTGTATACAGTCACATACTATATACTGAGGTAATTCTCTATATATTACTGTATACAGTCACATACTATATACTGAGGTAAGTCTCCTTATATTACTGTATACAGTCACATACTATATACTGAGGTAATTCTCTATATATTACTGTATACAGTCACATACTATATACTGAGGTAATTCTCTATATATTACTGTATACAGTCACATACTATATACTGAGGTAATTCTCCTTATATTACTGTATACAGTCACATACTATATACTGAGGTAAGTCTTCTTATATTACTGTATACAGTCACATACTATATACTGAGGTATTTCTCCTTATATTACTGTATACAGTCACATACTATATACAGAGGTAATTCTCCTTATATTACTGTATACAGTCACATACTATATACTGAGGTAATTCTCTTTATATTACTGTATACAGTCACATACTATATACTGAGGTAATTCTCTATATATTACTGTATACAGTCACATACTATATACTGAGGTAATTCTCCTTATATTACTGTATACAGTCACATACTATATACTGAGGTAAGTCTTCTTATATTACTGTATACAGTCACATACTATATACTGAGGTATTTCTCCTTATATTACTGTATACAGTCACATACTATATACAGAGGTAATTCTCCTTATATTACTGTATACAGTCACATACTATATACTGAGGTAATTCTCCTTATATTACTGTATACAGTCAAATACTACATACTGAGGTAATTCTCTATATATTACTGTATACAGTCACATACTATATACAGAGGTAATTCTCTATATATTACTGTATACAGTCACATACTATATACTGAGGTAATTCTCTATATATTACTGTATACAGTCACATACTATATACAGAGGTAATTCTCCTTATATTACTGTATACAGTCACATACTATATACTGAGGTAATTCTCCCTATATTACTGTATACTGTCACATACTATATACTGAGGTCATTCTCTATATATTACTGTATACAGTCACATACTATATACTGAGGTAATTCTCTATATATTACTGTATACAGTCACATACTATATACACAGGTAATTCTCCCTATATTACTGTATACTGTCACATACTATATACTGAGGTCATTCTCTATATATTACTGTATACAGTCACATACTATATACTGAGGTAATTCTCTATATATTACTGTATACAGTCACATACTATATACTGAGGTAATTCTCTATATATTACTGTATACAGTCACATGCTATATACTGAGGTATTTCTCCTTATATTACTGTATACAGTCACATACTATATACTGAGGTAATTCTCTATATATTACTGTATACAGTCACATACTATATACTGAGGTAATTCTCTATATATTACTGTATACAGTCACATACTATATACAGAGGTAATTCTCCTTATATTACTGTATACAGTCACATACTATATACAGAGGTAATTCTCCCTATATTACTGTATACAGTCACATACTATATACTGAGGTAATTCTCCCTATATTACTGTATACAGTCACATACTATATACTGAGGTCACTCTCTATATATTACTGTATACAGTCACATACTATATACTGAGGTCATTCTCTATATATTACTGTATACAGTCACATACTATAAACTGAGGTAGTTCTCCTTATATTACTGTATACAGTCACATACTATATACTGAGGTAATTCTCTATATATTACTGTATACAGTCACATACTATATACTGAGGTAAGTCTCCTTATATTACTGTATACAGTCACATACTATATACTGAGGTAATTCTCCTTATATTACTGTATACAGTCACATACTATATACTGAGGTAAGTCTCCTTATGTTACTGTATACAGTCACATACTATATACAGAGGTAATTCTCCTTATATTACTGTATACAGTCACATACTATATACTGAGGTAATTCTCTATATATTACTGTATACAGTCACATACTATATACTGAGGTAATTCTCCTTATATTACTGTATACAGTCACATACTATATACTGAGGTAATTCTCCTTATATTACTGTATACAGTCACATACTATATACTGAGGTAAGTCTCCTTATATTACTGTATACAGTCACATACTATATACTGAGGTAATTCTCTATATATTACTGTATACAGTCACATACTATATACTGAGGTAATTCTCCTTATATTACTGTATACAGTCACATACTATATACTGAGGTAATTCTCCTTATATTACTGTATACAGTCACATACTATATACTGAGGTAAGTCTCCTTATATTACTGTATACAGTCACATACTATATACTGAGGTAATTCTCTATATATTACTGTATACAGTCACATACTATATACAGAGGTAATTCTCCTTATATTACTGTATACAGTCACATACTATATACTGAGGTAATTCTCTATATATTACTGTATACAGTCACATACTATATACTGAGGTAATTCTCTATATATTACTGTATACAGTCACATACTATATACTGAGGTAATTCTCCTTATATTACTGTATACAGTCACCTACTATATACTGAGGTAAGTCTTCTTATATTACTGTATACAGTCACATACTATATACTGAGGTAATTCTCCTTATATTACTGTATACAGTCACATACTATATACTGAGGTAATTCTCCTTATATTACTGTATACAGTCACATACTATATACTGAGGTAAGTCTTCTTATATTACTATATACAGTCACATACTATATACAGAGGTAATTCTCTATATATTACTGTATACAGTCACATACTATATACAGAGGTAATTCTCTATATATTACTGTATACAGTCACATACTATATACAGAGGTAATTCTCTATATATTACTGTATACAGTCACATACTATATACAGAGGTAATTCTCTATATATTACTGTATACAGTCACATACTATATACAGAGGTAATTCTCTATATATTACTGTATACAGTCACATACTATATACAGAGGTAATTCTCTATATATTACTGTATACAGTCACATACTATATACAGAGGTAATTCTCCTTATATTTCTGTATACAGTCACATACTATATACTGAGGTAATTCTCCCTATATTACTGTATACAGTCACATACTATATACTGAGGTCATTCTCTATATATTACTGTATACAGTCACATACTATATACTGAGGTCATTCTCTATATATTACTGTATACAGTCGCATACTATATACTGAGGTAATTCTCTATATGTTACTGTATACAGTCACATACTATATACTGAGGTAATTCTCTATATATTACTGTATACAGTCACATACTATATACTGAGGTAATTCTCCTTATATTACTGTATACAGTCACATACTATATACTGAGGTTATTCTCTATATATTACTGTATACAGTCACATACTATATACTGAGGTAATTCTCTATATATTACTGTATACAGTCACATACTATATACAGAGGTAATTCTCCTTATATTACTGTATACAGTCACATACTATATACTGAGGTAATTATATATTACTGTATACAGTCACATACTATATACAGAGGTAATTCTCCTTATATTACTGTATACAGTCACATACTATATACAGAGGTAATTCTCCCTATATTACTGTATACAGTCACATACTATATACTGAGGTAATTCTCCCTATATTACTGTATACAGTCACATACTATATACTGAGGTCACTCTCTATATATTACTGTATACAGTCACATACTATATACTGAGGTAATTCTCTATATATTACTGTATACAGTCACATACTATATACTGAGGTAATTCTCCTTATATTACTGTATACAGTCACATACTATACACTGAGGTAATTCTCCTTATATTACTGTATACAGTCACATACTATATACTGAGGTAATTCTCTATATATTACTGTATACAGTCACATACTATATACTGAGGTAATTCTCCTTATATTAATGTATACAGTCACATACTATATACAGAGGTAATTCTCCTTATATTACTGTATACAGTCACATACTATATACCGAGGTAAGACTCCATATATTATTGTATACAGTCACATACTATATACAGAGGTAATTCTCCTTATATTACTGTATACAGTCACATACTATATACTGAGGTAATTCTCTATATATTACTGTATACAGTCACATACTATATACTGAGGTAAGACTCCTTATATTACTGTATACAGTCACATACTATATACTGAGGTAATTCTCCTTATATTACTGTATACAGTCACATACTATATACTGAGGTAAGTCTCCTTATATTACTGTATACAGTCACATACTATATACTGAGGTAATTCTCCTTATATTACTGTATACAGTCACATACTATATACAGAGGTAATTCTCCTTATATTACTGTATACAGTCACATACTATATACTGAGGTAATTCTCTATATATTACTGTATACAGTCACATACTATATACTGAGGTAAGTCTCCTTATATTACTGTATACAGTCACACACTATATACTGAGGTAATTCTCTATATATTACTATATACAGTTACATACTATATACTGAGGTAATTCTCCTTATATTACTGTATACAGTCACATACTATATACTGAGGTAAGTCTCCTTATATTACTGTATACAGTCACATACTATATACTGAGGTAATTCTCCTTATATTACTGTATACAGTCACATACTATATACAGAGGTAATTCTCTATATATTATTGTATACAGTCACATACTATATACTGAGGTAAGACTCCTTATATTACTGTATACAGTCACATACTATATACTGAGGTAATTCTCCTTATATTACTGTATACAGTCACATACTATATACTGAGGTAATTCTCCTTATATTACTGTTTACAGTCACATACTATATACTGAGGTAATTCTCCTTATATTACTGTATACAGTCACATACTATATACTGAGGTGATTCTCCTTATATTACTGTATACAGTCACATACTATATACTGAGGTAATTCTCCTTATATTACTGTTTACAGTCACATACTATATACTGAGGTAATTCTCCTTATATTACTGTTTACAGTCACATACTATATACTGAGGTAATTCTCCCTACATTACTGTATACAGTCACATACTATATACTGAGGTAATTTTCTATATATTACTTTATGCAGTCACATACTATATACTGAGGTAATTCTCCTTATAGTACTGTATACAGTCACATACTATATACTGAGATAATTCTCCTTATATTACTGTATACAGTCACATACTATATACTGAGGTAATTCTCCGTATATTACTGTATACAGTCACGTACTATATACTGAGGCAATTCTCCTTATATTACTGTATACAGTCACATACTATATACTGAGGTAAGTCTCCTTATATTACTGTATGCAGTCACATACTATATACTGAGGTAATTCTCCTTATATTACTGTATACAGTCACATACTTTATACACAGGTAATTCTCCTTATAGTACTGTATACAGTCACATACTATATACAGAGGTAATTCTCCTTATATTACTGTATACAGTCAAATACTATATACTGAGGTAAGTCTCCTTATATTACTGTATACAGTCACATACTATATACTGAGGTAATTCTCCTTATATTACTGTATACAGTCACATACTTTATACAAAGGTAATTCTCCTTATAGTACTGTATACAGTCACATACTATATGCAGAGGTAATTCTCCTTATAGTACTGTATACAGTCACATACTATATACTGAGGTAATTCTCCTTATATTACTGTATACAGTCACACACTATATACTAAGGTAATTCTCTATATATTACTGTATACAGTCACATACTATATACTAAGGTAATTCTCTATATATTACTGTATATAGGCACATACTATATACTGAGGTAATTCTCCGTATATTACTGTATACAGTCACATACTATATACTGAGGCAATTCTCCTTATATTACTGTATGCAGTCACATACTATATACTGAGGTAATTCTCTATATATTACTGTATACAGTCACATACTATATACTAAGGTAATTCTCTATATATTACTGTATACAGTCACATACTATATACTGAGGTAATTCTTCTTATATTACTGTATACAGTCACATACTATATACTGAGGTAATTCTCCTTATATTACTGTATACAGTCACATACTATATACAAAGGTAATTCTCCTTATATTACTGTATACAGTCACATACTATACACTGAGGTAATTCTCCTTATATTACTGTATACAGTCACATACTATATACTGAGGTAATTCTCCTTATATTACTGTATACAGTCACATACTATATACTGAGGTAATTCTCCTTATATTACTGTATACAGTCACATACTATATACTGAGGTAATTCTCCTTATATTACTGTATACAGTCACACACTATATACTAAGGTAATTCTCTATATATTACTGTATACAGTCACATACTATATACTGAGGTAATTCTCTATATATTACTGTATACAGTCACATACTATATACTGAGGTAATTCTCCTTATATTACTGTATACAGTCACATACTATATACAAAGGTAATTCTCCTTATAGTACTGTATACAGTCACATACTATATACTGAGGTAAGTCTCCTTATATTACTGTATACAGTCACATACTATATACTGAGGTAATTCTCCTTATATTACTGTATACAGTCACATACTATATACTGAGGTAATTCTCTATATATTACTGTATACAGTCACATACTATATACTGAGGTAATTCTCCTTATATTACTGTATACAGTCACATACTATATACAGAGGTAATTCTCCTTATATTACTGTATACAGTCACATACTATATACTGAGGTAATTCTCCTTATATTACTGTATACAGTCACATACTATATACTGAGGTAATTCTCTATATATTACTGTATACAGTCACATACTATATACTGAGGTAATTCTCCTTATATTACTGTATACAGTCACATACTATATACAGAGGTAATTCTCCTTATATTACTGTATACAGTCACATACTATATACTGAGGTAATTCTCTACATATTACTGTATACAGTCACATACTATATACAGAGGTAATTCTCCTTATATTACTGTATACAGTCACGTACTATATACTGAGGCAATTCTCCTTATATTACTGTATACAGTCACGTACTATATACTGAGGTAAGTCTCCTTATATTACTGTATGCAGTCACATACTATATACTGAGGTAATTCTCCTTATATTACTGTATACAGTCACATACTATATACAGAGGTAATTCTCCTTATATTACTGTATACAGTCACATACTATATACTGAGGTAAGTCTCCTTATATTACTGTATACAGTCACATACTATATACAGAGGTAATTCTCTTTATATTACTGTATACAGTCACATACTATATACTGAGGTAATTCTCCTTATATTACTGTATACAGTCACATACTATATACACAGTTTATTCTCCTTATATTACTGTATACAGTCACATACTATATACAGAGGTAATTCTCTTTATATTACTGTATACAGTCACATACTATATACTGAGCTAATTCTCCTTATTTTACTGTATACAGTCACATACTATATACTGAGGTAATTCTCCTTATATTACTGTATACAGTCACGTACTATATACTGAGGCAATTCTCCTTATACTACTGTATGCAGTCACATACTATATACTGAGGTAATTCTCCTTATATTACTGTATACAGTCACATACTATATACAGAGGTAATTCTCCTTATATTACTGTATACAGTCACATACTATATACTGAGGTAATTCTCTATATATTACTGTATACAGTCACATACTATATACTGAGGTAATTCTCCTTATATTACTGTATACAGTCACATACTATATACTGAGCTAATTCTCCTTATATTACTGTATACAGTCACATACTATATACTGAGGTAATTCTCCTTATATTACTGTATACAGTCACATACTATATACTGAGGTAATTCTCCTTATATTACTGTATACAGTCACATACTATATACTGAGGTAATTCTCTATATATTACTGTATACAGTCACATACTATATACTGAGGTAATTCTCCTTATATTACTGTATATAGTCACATCCTATATACTGAGGTAATTCTCCTTATATTACTGTATACAGTCATATACTATATACTGAGGTAATTCTCCATATATTACTGTATACAGTCACACACTATATACTGAGGTAAGTCTCCTTATATTACTGTATACAGTCACATACTATATACTGAGGTAATTCTCCTTATATTACTGTATACAGTCACAAACTATATACAGAGGTAATTCTCCTTATATTACTGTATACAGTCACATACTATATACTGAGGTAATTCTCCCTATATTACTGTATACAGTCACATACTATATACTGAGGTAATGCTCCTTATATTACTGTATACAGTCACATACTATATACACAGGTAATTCTCCTTATATTACTGTATACAGTCACATACTATATACTGAGCTAATTCTCTATATATTACTGTATACAGTCACATACTATATACTGAGGTAATTCTCCTTATATTACTGTATACAATCACGTACTATATACTGAGGCAATTCTCCTTATATTACTGTATACAGTCACATACTATATACTGAGGTAAGTCTCCTTATATTACTGTATGCAGTCACATACTATATACTGAGGTAATTCTCCTTATATTACTGTATACAGTCACATACTATATACTGAGGTAATTCTCCTTATATTACTGTATACAGTCACATACTATATACTGAGGTAATTCTCCTTATATTACTGTATATAGTCACATACTATATACTGAGGTAATTCTCCCTATATTACTGTATATAGTCACATACTATAAACTGAGGTAATTCTCTATATATTACTGTATACAGTCACATACTATATACTAAGGTAATTCTCCTTATATTACTGTATATAGTCACATACTATATACTGAGGTAATTCTCCATATATTACTGTATACAGTCACACACTATATACTGAGGTAAGTCTCCTTATATTACTGTATACAGTCACATACTATATACAGAGGTAATTCTCCTTATATTACTGTATACAGTCACATACTATATACTGAGGTAATTCTCCCTATATTACTGTATACAGTCACATACTATATACTGAGGTAATTCTCCTTATATTACTGTATACAGTCACATACTATATACACAGGTAATTCTCCTTATATTACTGTATACAGTCACATACTATATACTGAGGTAATTCTCCTTATATTACTGTATACAGTCACATACTATATACTGAGGTAATTCTCCTTATATTACTGTATACAGTCACATACTATATACTGAGGTAATTCTCCTTATATTACTGTATATAGTCACATACTATATACTGAGGTAATTCTCCCTATATTACTGTATATAGTCACATACTATATACTGAGGTAATTCTCTATATATTACTGTATACAGTCACATACTATATACTGAGGTAATTCTCTATATATTACTTTATACAGTCACATACTATATACAGAGGTAATTCTCCTTATATTACTGTATACAGTCACATACTATATACTGAGGTAATTCTCTATATAATACTGTATACAGTCACATACTATATACTGAGGTAAGTCTCCTTATATTACTGTATACAGTCACATACTATATACTGAGGTAATTCTCCTTATATTACTGTATACAGTCACATACTATATACTGAGGCAATTCTCCTTATATTACTGTATACAGTCACATACTATATACTGAGGTAATTCTCCTTATATTACTGTATACAGTCACATACTATATACTGAGGTAAGACTTCATATATTATTGTATACAGTCACATACTATATACTGAGGTAATTCTCCTTATATTACTGTATACAGTCACATACTATATACTGAGGTAAGTCTCCTTATATTACTGTATACAGTCACATACTATATACAGAGGTAATTCTCCTTATATTACTGTATACAGTCACATACTATATGCTGAGGTAATTCTCCTTATATTACTGTATACAGTCACACACTATATACTAAGGTAATTCTCTATATATTGCTGTATACAGTCACATACTATATACTGAGGTAATTCTCCTTATATTACTGTATATAGTCACATACTATATACTGAGGTAATTCTCCTTATATTACTGTATATAGTCACATACAATATACTAAGGTAATTCTCCCTATATTATTGTATATAGTCACATACTATATACTGAGGTAAGTCTCCTTATATTACTTTATACAGTCACATACTATATACTGAGGTAATTCTCCTTATATTACTGTATACAGTCACATACTATATACTGAGGTAAGTCTCCTTATATTACTGTATACAGTCACATACTATATACTGAGGTAATTCTCCTTATATTTCTGTATACAGTCACATACTATATACTGAGGTAATTCTCCTTATATTACTGTATACAGTCACATACTATATACACAGGTAATTCTCCCTATATTACTGTATACAGTCACATACTATATACTGAGGTAATTCTCCTTATATTACTGTATACAGTCACATACTATATACTGAGGTAATTCTCCCTATATTACTGTATATAGTCACATACTATATACTGAGGTAATTCTCTATATATTACTGTATACAGTCACATACTATATACTGAGGTAATTCTCTATATATTACTGTATACAGTCACATACTATATACTGAGGTAATTCTCTATATATTACTGTATACAGTCACATACTATATACTGAGGTAATTCTCCCTATATTACTGTATACAGTCACATACTATATACTGAGGTAATTCTCCTTATATTACTGTATACAGTCACATACTATATACTGAGGTAATTCTCCTTATATTACTGTATACAGTCACATACTATATACTGAGGTAATTCTCCTTATATTACTGTATACAGTCACATACTATATACTGAGGTAATTCTCCTTATATTACTGTATATAGTCACATACTATATACTGAGGTAATTCTCCCTATATTACTGTATATAGTCACATACTATATACTGAGGTAATTCTCTATATATTACTGTATACAGTCACATACTATATACTAAGGTAATTCTCCTTATATTACTGTATATAGTCACATCCTATATACTGAGGTAATTCTCCTTATATTACTGTATACAGTCACATACTATATACTGAGGTAATTCTCCATATATTACTGTATACAGTCACACACTATATACTGAGGTAAGTCTCCTTATATTACTGTATACAGTCACATACTATATACTGAGGTAATTCTCCTTATATTACTGTATACAGTCACATACTATATACAGAGGTAATTCTCCTTATA